>NW_027643800.1:0-55000 GCF_032717465.1 Coenobita brevimanus | reverse complement strand
GTGTGGTGTGGTGGGAGGGTTTTGTGGTGTAATGTGGTATAGGGGGAGATTGTGTGGTGCAGTGTGCTGTGGAGGGGTTTCTGTGGTGTGGTGTGTGGAGGGTTGTGTGGTGTGGTGTGTGGAGAGTTGTGTGGTGTGGTGTGTGGAGGGTTGTGTGGTGTGGTGTGTGGAGGGTTGTGTGGTGTGGTGTGTGGAGGGTTGTGTGGTGTGGTGTGGTGTGTGGAGGGTTCTGTGATGTGGGGAGGTTTGTGTGGTGAGGTGTAGTGTGGTGTGCTAGGGTGGTTTTATGTGGTGTGGTGTGGTGTGGGAGGATGATTTTTTGTGGTGTGGTGTGATGTGGGAAAGTGGTTATGTGTGGTGTGGTATGGTGTGGGAGGATGATTTTTTGTGGTGTGGTGTGGTGTGGGAGGGTGGTTCTGTGTTGTGTGGGAGTGTGATTTCGTGTCATGTAGTGTGAAAGACTGGTATGGTGTGGTGTGATATGGTGTGGGGGGGGTAGTATGGTGTGGTGTGGTGTAGGTGAGTGATTCAATGTGATTTAGTGTGTGGGGCTGGTAGAACGTGACTTGCCTTCACTATAATCTCCAAAGCCTATATGAGTACAACACCTCCCATCCGAAAATTGTTAGTGAGAAGCAGACGGGCAGGGCCGGTCCTAGAGCTACTGTGATAAAATGTAGAAAATCATGTGTTGTATCCTTAAAATTAAAAGTGGATAATTCTGTGAGGTTAATTCTTCCATTTAAATAAAGGCCAAAATATATGTATTATTTCAGACACTCATATTCATCCACTTCCTAACGATACATAAAGCGACGATGATCAGTGACTTATCAAACCCTGTTATGTGATCTAAGGGATTTAATAAGCTTTTCAGAATATTGCATAAGTGTCTCGTAACTCTATGGGTAAAAGGTCCTAAATTCTTACCCTAATATTTACCCTTGAAATAAAACTATGAACGTGTGGAAATAATTCTGCCATTTGAATAACTATTGTATCATCAACCAAGATATACATACACGAACATAACCAAGCACACACACACACACACACACACACACACACACACACACACACACACACACACACAATGCCCAGTCACCAAAACACGTAGTTAAACAGAAATGAACGCGAGAGGTGACTCAGCCAATGACTTGAAAATCGTCGTCGTTGTCATCATCGTCGTCGTCGAAATCATCGTCGTCGTCTTCGTTGTACTAATCATCATCATCATCTTCCTAGTCATCATCATCATCATCATCGTCATCATCATCATCATCAGCAGCAGCAGCAGCAGCATGTCATCATCATCCCAGCACTGTTAAAAATGTGGTACAAAAGATATATCAGTATCATAACCTTTATCATCATATTCATCACCATCATCTAACCTTGTTTTAGAGTTTGCACGGAGTTACATCATCATTATCAGCATCAACATCATTATCATCATCAATCAGGATCATCATCATCATCATCATCATCATCATCAGCTTGTGACACACCACTGCAGGATAAGGACCCCTCTCACCTTTCTCCACTCTGATCAATTGCCTGTTAGCTTGTTCGTTCCGATATCGGTGGATCTGCGCGTATCATCTCTAGTTCTCTGTGTACCTCTTCTTCTCACTCCATCTCTAGCCTGCCATTCAGTTACGCTGTCTGTCCCTCTGTTGTCTGTTCTATGGAAGACGTGACCTGAGGAGTGCGCGTGCAGTGATCTGGAAACCAAGAGACAAATATGTGTTACGTCATCATAGCTATACCCTGTTCACTCTAACTTGGCGTAAAATTGCAATCTCTTTCTTAAATAAAGTGCTGTGACAGGGGGTTAACACTAAAATATGGTGCTAGTCACGAAGCAGTGGTATGACAAATATGCTTGGCCATAGTACTGCCTTATTTTGTTACTGAGCTATGGAAAATGAGCTGCATTAAACGGACGACTATCTTCGTCTATAAAAAATGAATGAGTATCATATAGTATAATCGTGTGTGTGTGTGTGTGTGTGTGTGTGTGTGTGTGTGTGTGTGTGTGTGTGTGTGCGCGTGTATTAATGGATGCCTTCATAAATGCGTCCATGTGAGTATTCATAATTGTGTGTGTATCAGTGTGTGTACTCATCAATGTGTGCATCAGTGTGTGTATGCATCAGCGTCTGTGTGCATCAGTATGTGCATACATTATCGTGTGCGTGTATCAGTGTCTGAATGCATCAACGCGTGCGCGCATCCATGTGTGTGCATCGGTATATTTGTGCCAGCGTGTGTGCGTGCATCACTGTGTACGTGCAACAATGCCTGCATGAATCAGTATGTGTGTATTGAACCAAATGGCTTGTCACTCAATGAAAAGCCACCTGTAAAGGAAAGAAAAGCAGTAAGTGACAAGAAAGATGGGAGAAATAGGGAGAGGACGACAGGCACAGACAAAGAATGATAAAGGCTAATACAAAGGTTAATACATGATACAGTTGTTCCTGTTACTTTTCAGCAATATAAAAACAGTAAGTTCAAAGACGACGAGATTAATACAAAATAAATGAAGAATAAAGAACAATTATTAACACTACACCGACGCTTCCATCTCGTAAGCAGTGGTGCCCTCCCCCCTCCCACCTCAATGCCCTCCCCTCTAGCTCACACCCCTCTCTCTCATACCTCCATCCCATCCATCCATCTCATCCTCTGCCTCCCCACCCTCTCCTCCACCTCACTCTCCTCGTTAGTCTCGCTCTCCATCCTCTCCACATGGCCAAACCAACTGTGTATTTCTCCTAACGCTTTCTGTCACATCCATATCCACACCACAACGCTCCTTCACGTCCTCATTTGTCAGTCTGTCTTTCCTTTTAACTCCACATGCTCCTTTCAGTAATCCTCTCTCCATCCCCCACATAATAATAATAATAATAATGACGTATAGAAAAGGGGGGGAAAGGAAGGAAGGTAAAGAATGATTGTGTATATGTGATGAGTGTTATGCAACCAGGGCGACGACACGACGGCAGGAACTAGGCCTTAGTTTTATCTCCCGGCCTTACTGAGAGCTCAGGTTTTTTAAGTAGGAGAGGAAGAATTTAGACTAAGAGAAAGAGTGTCGGGGCTTAACCCAACGTGCGTGTGTTTGGTGTTGGGAAGGGGGGGGGGGTCTCGCACGTGCACTGTGTTGTTACTTAAGGACGGGAGGAGTGAATAGCTACGGCTTTCTCTGCCAAGCATTAGCTTATTGGCTGCCTCTCAGGTTCATCTGATCTTTTCCGGCTGCAGAAGCCTGGGTAGGATGGTAGGATAGGGGTGTTAGGGTAAGGTATTGTAGTCCTGGGGGGCTTGGGTAAGGGGATAAGGAAAGGGGAGGGGTGGAGGAAGGGGAGTATGGAGGGGTTAGGGTCTAAGGCGGGGGTGCTGGATATGAGGATGGCGGGTTATTACGTGGCTGCCGTGATCTTGATAATGGGTGTAGGGGTGGTTTAGAGTCTTAAGTGAATTGCAGGGTGTGAACTAAGTAGTTGATTAATAAAAGGGTCAGTAATAAATAAACTATTGGTGCTTAAGTGATCCCTCAGCGAAACACGAACATGTTCCGCCCTTGCCATGACGCGAGACTGGTGTGCATTGGTACCCTGTGGGTAACCACGCCTGCACTCCCCGTTTAACATTTGGTAACTGAGGCGCTGATCGCTGGAGGTAGACGGCCTGGCGCCATGGCCTACCAGAAGCAGATGTATACCCAACCTTTCCAAGAGCGACACTGAGGGTCGCTGACTGGGCATGGGGGTTTTAAATGGGTTGAGGCAGACAGGTAGACGCCGCATTGGGGGCGGGGCTTGCAATAAAGAAAATTCCCACAAAATGTAGGGGACCCTTATGTAACTTTGACGAATCTTTATACCGTCAATTATCTTTTCGTTTTTTTTCTCTCTCTCTCTCTCTCTTGTTCTTACGTTGCCTCCATGTTAAAAGGTCCTTTTATTTCTTAATGGCGGTGGTCTAATATAAATTTCCATGTGGCTCTATATGTGGACACTCAGTGGATTGTGTTTTCCATTCTTTCCAGCTAATCTACAGTTTATCACATCTTTCCTGGCTTATTTCCCAGCGATATCTATACTGCATTCGGATTCTACACTAAGTTATTTCCTGCTTAATCAGTTGCTTTGTACTGTGATCGTATCGTATCATTTATAAAAGCTCCAATAAGCTTGCATGCGTCGGCCTTAGTCACATGATGGCTCTCCACGCAGCTTGATCTCTGGCAGCCTCCCTATTCAGTCCCTTATCCCTGAGGTCAAACTCTATGACCTCGTCTCAGGTCTTTTTCGGTCTGCCTCTCGCAACCCTACCCCCGACGTTCACACTTCTTACTGTAGATCCATAATATCTGAATGTTTCTTGTCTGCTTCTTACCATTTGTAGAGGTTCCCTGTACTGTGTGTGTGTGTGTGTGTGTGTGTGTGTGTGTGTGTGTGTTCTTACCTAATTGTATCTTTATAGGAATGAATAAAGCTCGTAGTCCCGTGTATTAAACCATTTTTATCATACATGTCCTTAAATTTATGAAATGTTTTGGTACACACTATTTCATTCGGTAGTGCATTCCACTGGTCAATTATTGCTCTATTTGGGAAACTAAATTCCCTTACGTCTTTATTGCCTCTCCTTTTATGCAGTTCTTTGCAGTGTCCTCTTACTGCTGCATCCCCATAGGTTATATACTCATTTAGGTTTATTTTCGCCTATTAGTGCCTGAGTGTATCATTGCCTGTGTGTATCAGTGCCTGTGTGTATCAGTGCCTGTGTGTATCAGTGCCTGTGTGTATCAGTGCCTGTGTGTATCAGTGCCTGTGTGTATCAGTGCCTGTGTGTATCAGTGCCTGTGTGTATCAGTGCCTGTGTGTATCAGTGCCTGTGTGTATCAGTGCCTGTGTGTATCAGTTCCTGTGTGTATCAGTGCCTGTGTGTATCAGTGCCTGTGTGTATCATTGCCTGTGTGTATCATTGCCTGTGTGTATCAGTGCCTGTGTGTATCAGTGCCTGTGTGTATCAGTGCCTGTGTGTATCAGTGCCTGTGTGTATCAGTGCCTGTGTGTATCAGAGCCTGTGTGTATCAGTGCCTGTGTGTATCAGTGCCTGTGTGTATCAGTGCCTGTGTGTATCAGTGCCTGTGTGTATCAGTGCCTGTGTGTATCAGTGCCTGTGTGTATCAGTGCCTGTGTGTATCAGTGCCTGTGTGTATCAGTGCCTGTGTGTATCAGTGCCTGTGTGTATCAGTGCCTGTGTGTATCAGTGCCTGTGTGTATCAGTGCCTGCGTGTATCAGTGCCTGTGTGTATCAGTGCCTGTGTGTATCAGTGCCTGTGTGTATCAGTGCCTGCGTGTATCAGTGCCTGTGTGTATCAGTGCCTGTGTGTATCAGTGCCTGTGTGTATCAGTGCCTGTGTGTATTTGTGCCTGCGTGTATCAGTGCCTGTGTGTATCAGTGCCTGTGTGTATTTGTGCCTGTGTGTATCAGTGCCTGTGTGTATCAGTGCCTGTGTGTATCAGTGGCTTTGTGTATTTGTGCCTGCGTGTATCAGTGGCTGTGTGTATCAGTGGCTATGTGTATCAGTGCCTGTGTGTATTTGTGCCTGCGTGTATCAGTGGCTGTGTGTATCAGTGCCCCCTCTGTGGCGGGGGGGACACAATCTGGCCGCACTATGGGGTGGTACTACTACTCTGCGGCCAGGTTGTGTTAGGAAGAATATTGCCACCGTATTCCCTGCGTGTCGTAAAAGGCGACTAAAAGGGGCAGTGTGAGGGGACTAGGGACCCCCTTCTCTGTTTTTTAGTTCCTAAAAAGAGACAGGCCAGAGAAAGGGATGGGGGATGGAGTTATCCCCGTACCCTGAAGATTGGGTCTATGAATGTGCTTGGAGTAGTACGATTGAGGCTAAAAGGGAGGAGACTGGGAGAATGTTTGTGAGAAGAAAGTTTAATGTGTTAGCTTTGAGTGAAACGAAGATGAAAGGGAAGTGTGAGTCTATGTTTGGAAGTGTGAATGGAAGATTGTCAGGTGTTGGTAGAGGAAGGGCAAGAGAAGGTGTGGCCTTGTTAGTGAGTCCGGAAGTACAGCAGTGTGTGACTGAATGGAAGGAGGTGTCATCGAGACTGATGTGGATGAAAGCGAAATTTGAACGTGAGTTGTGGGTGTTTGTGAGTGCATATGGGCCTGGTAGTGAAAGGGATGAAGAAGAGAGGGAGTCTTTCTGGAATGATGTTGATGAGTGTCTGCAGAGTTTTGGAGCGAATGTGAATGTGGTAATGAAGGGTGATCTGAATGCTAGAGTGGGAAATGTAGCAGTTGAAGGTGTAGTTGGTATGCATGGTGTGCCTGGAAGAAATGAAAATGGGGAGCGAATGACAGCGATGTGTGTTGAGTGAGAGATGGTGATTGGAAATACGCTGTTTGAGAAGAAAGATATTTATAAGTATACATGGGTGAGACAGGAGGGTGGAAGGGTTGTTGATAGAGCTTTGATGAACTGGTATGTATGTATATGCACTTGAATGTCCACACGTACTTGCTGCTTCTATCTGTCGGTCTATCTATCTGTCTATCTATCTGTCTATCTATCTATCCATCATGCTATCTATTATGATTTGTAATTATAATATGGAGTCCTGACATATACACGGTACGTCTCCAATCCTGGCTGAAAGAATTAGAGGGTGTCAGTGTGGGTAGCACACACGTCTACATGTGTATTCTATTCACACGTACACACACACATGCTACTCTGCTTATTTATTCTGTTCACACACATGTTACTCTGTATGTGTATTCTGTTAACACATACAAACACATACGCACACACACACTACCCTATGTCTGTCCTGGCCTGAGTGTAAGTGTAGTCTATTCATAAACCCACACACACAAACAACTACTCTGTGTGTCCTGGCCTTTGTGTGTATGCATGTGGATATCAGCCAAGTACACACACACACACACACACACACACACACACACATGTATACATAAAATATTCACATTCACTCACACGTGCACCAGGCAAGCATATATGAAAAAAAAGTTCGTGTACACCATGCATGAGATAACATGTACGTGCATAGATATTCGCAAAGTGGAATGACAATTTTTTATGCCTTATTCTGAGAGAAATCCACATTTATAATATTAGTTTTATGTAGCCATATAATGTGCAGTTATAGTAATCATTCCATTTTCCTTGCAGGGACAGTGTGTACCGTCCTCCTCTGTTTTCACCCATCGCAGGATCTTTGGTGAGTACAATGAATATTGAGAAAACTACTTCATTATATAGCACAGTACCCAGTAAGTAAGTAATTGATTTATAATAAGTTAATTCTGATAAATGAGTATGCCATTAGTTCGTACATACATACTTAGATATTTGGGTTTATATATCAACATAGGAACTAGATGAGAGTCGTGTTGTCCTGCTAAAGTACCGTATAAGATATCGTTACAGTACATCTTAATTCTGATCAGTGTGACAGATCTGCCATTAATTCAGACACTATGTTAAGCATTTGGAAGCTTCCGGTGTTGCTGTTTGCTGATGATACAGTATTGTTGAGTGAAGATGAATGAGAGTTGCAAGGTTTGGTGAATGAATTTGGGACACTGTGTAGGAGGAGGAATCTGAAAGTTAATGTAAACAAACGAAAGTTATGGCATTCGAGAGGAATGAAGTCACAGAGTGTGCAGTGAGGTTAGTTGGTGAGGATATGGAGAATGTGAGTGCATTCAAGTACTTGGGTAGTGTGATGAGTAAGGATGGAACTTTGGGGGATGAAGTGGGTGAAAGGGTACAGCAGGGAAGGAAGGTTGTTTGTACACTGAAAGCAATGATGAGAAATAGGGAGGTGAGTATGGAAGTTAAGAAGTCACTGCATGATAGTATTGTGATCCCTACCTTGACGTATTGAAGCGAGGCGTGGACCTTGCAAGAGGGGAACAAGTCAAGAGTGAGAGCAGTGGAAATGAGTTACTTGAGAGGAGCATGTGGAGTGACGTGGAGGGACAGGTTGACGAATGAAGAAGTGAAGGAACGTTGTGAGGTGGATGTGAATGTGATTGAGAAGATTAGGAGAAATACACTGAGGTGGTTTTATAGCATGTTATTCGTTCTACGTACAGATTATTATGCGAAAATCTGGCACGTCATTGGCCACGAGATTTTGGGTAAAGAGATTTTGAAGTGATGTAGGGGGTGGGAACTCTGTATCTTGACTGCTTTTGGGCTGGGAGTTTACTGTTAGTAATAGTAGTAGTAGTAGTAGTAGTAGTTTGAGAGATCAGCATTCCAGCCTTCATTGACAAATAGTATGGAACCTTCAGGCTAGAAATGTCCGGTAGAGTTACGACATGTGAGCAGTGTCTGACTTGATCGGTTCCTTTTAATTCAATAAACGACATTTTGAGCATTATCTCAGCTCTTGGTATCTCTGCACTTCTAAGCTTTCAAAGTTTTCCAACCAGATTTTCATATAGTAACTTGTCTTAAGGGTACTACTGAGCCTCCATGACTAACACAGATAGTGGAGTACCAACATAACCAGTACTCCAATGCTAGGGAGGCCATGTGGGGTGCTTTTGGTCATGCCTGAGTTCGCTGGCTTTTCTTTGGTTTGTTCTTAAATTCTGGCGTCCTTAATTAACCCATTATGTACTCAGAGCATTTTCACAGAATTCTTACTTAATTATGCTTGTTATTTACGGCTAATATTTAAGCCTGTTAACATTTCAAAAGGGTAATTACACAAGATACCAGTTATTTATTTGATGACATGCTCAGGTTAGGAGAGAAACTAAGACATAATTGTATTTCACGTTTATTTGTATCAACATCTACACTTCGTTGCTTTGGAAAGATAATGTTAGGTCGTTTCGAAGACTGGTGAGTAGAGAGGGACTGGCGGGGATGTGTGGTGGTGTGGGGAGAGGAGATAGAGGAGTAGGAGAAAGGGGAGAGGGTGATGGGAGGGGAGAATGAAGACTGTGAGAGAAGGAGAGGTGTAAGGGGAGGATGATGAGGAGGCGAAAGAGGAGGAGGAGCAGTAGTAGGAGGAAGCATGAGAGAGAAGAAGAGGGGTGACGGGAAATGGAGGGGTGTGAGATGGGAAGGGAAGGGGTTTGAAGAGAGGTGGAAAGGAGTGGGAGGAAGGGGAGAGGTGAGGGGAAAGGAGAAGGAAAGATGTGTGAGAGAAGAAGAGGTGTGAGGGAAGGAGAAGGAGGAGGGGTGTGAGAGAAGGAGAGGGATGAGGGGAGGAGGAGGAGTGTGGGGAGAGGATATAATGGGATGAGGGAGTGCCTTTTCAACTTAGTGATTTTTTTTATAAGGTTCCATTAATCTTCTGATAACACGACACACAACCATCAAAGTTACAGCCAAGTCTCCAGTCGTCAAGCCGAATGAAGTGGGACGCTAAGGGCAAAACAAACCTTGTCCACCAGTCTGACTAGCCCGAGGAAGCCGAAGGGAGATGAAGACAAGTGACATAGGGAGGGAAGAAGGGTAGAGAGAGAGAGAGAGAGAGAGAGAGAGAGAGAGAGAGAGAGAGAAATAGTTGCCTGTTTCTGGTGGAGATAGGAGGAACTTCCAAGGGAGAAAAGTTAGAAGAAAATTTCGTGAACAAATAATTGGATAGGGAAGAATATAGTCAAGGAAGAAAAAAGCCAAAGCCAGGAAAAAATAGAAAAAAAAAACTGAGTGGAATAATTAATCAGCACGGGTACTAAATGGATGAATAGAATTAATTTTTGTTCCCTTTTGTGTAGTGTTTTTGGAGAAGGGAGACTTTGGTGGCACTTACAGCCCTTTTTTTTCTTTTATAGTGGAAGTAAAATTAGGAGGGGAAAGTGAATGTGTGTGTGTGTGTGTGTGTGTGTGTGTGAAAGAGAGGGAGAGAAAGAGAGAGAGAGAGGGTGGGGGGAAGAGAAGGGAAAGGTATGGAAACAGAAGAAAGAAAATTGACACGTATGACTGGAAGGGAGTAAACAAGAGGAAAGGGAAGATAGAGAAGAAGAGAAGAGAGGAGATGAAGAGGAGGAGGTGATGAAAGGAGAGGAAAGGAGAGAACAAGAGAGGGGAGGAAAGAAGAGGACAGAATGGAAGAGCAGATGATGAGGACAGAGGAAAGAAAAGAAGGAGAGGTAAAAGGGAGAAAAGGAAGCTGAGACAAAAAAGAGGAGAAGAGAGGAGAGGAGAATAGGAGAGGAAAGCTGGATGTCAGTAGGGGGTGATGCAGAAGAGAAGAGAGGAAATGAGAAGGGAGGGGATAGGGAGGGCTATAAACGGAGTGTGATAAAAAAAACAGCAATAAAGGGGGAGAAAAATGGGGCGACGTAGAAAGAAGGGGAAGCGGAATATACCATAAAGTGATCGAATGAGAGGGGGATCGCGGTAGATTATTATGATAGGGCAGGAAGGGAGGCATAACCATATATTAAGGACGCGACGTAATGAAGAAATAGATGCAGAGAGTGAGGGAGGGGGCGGAGGGGGGTATGGGTGGGGGTATTATAGAGGGGAGGTCATGGGGGAAAGGGAGGGGTAATATGAGGGGGGAGAGGGAGAGCGATAATGTGGAGGGGGAGAGGAAGGGATGGAGCACCCAGAGAGCAAGGGTAGAGGTTAGGTTTTGGGGGCTGGGTTAAAGTTTATGAGGTAGGAACACTGGTATTAGTGAGAGAGAGAGAGAGAGAGAGAGAGAGAGAGAGAGAGAGAGAGAGAGAGAGAGAGAGAGAGAGAGAGAGAGAGAGAGAGAGAGAGAATAGTTATGCTATGATCGCTTAGGTCTGTAGGTAAGGCTAGGTTAGGCAGATGCGGTGAATGACTAGAGTTTTTAAAATAGCAACATTGATATTAACCATGAAAGAGAGAGAGAGAGAGAGAGAGAGAGAGAATGGAAGGTCGAAGGTACAGTAGGTAAGTATTAGAAGAGTAACTTAGGTCGTGCTTAGTCAAGTCAGGTTATGCAAGGTAAATTAACGCAGCAGCAGTTGGTTGGCTGGAGTTCATGGAGTAGGAACACTGACATTACTGATAAATAACAGGAGGGCAAGGCTGAAAACTGTTATAAGACGAAATTAATTCAAGAGTATGTTAGATTGAATTATATTAGGTACAGTTAAGATCGTCTAAGCCTCTACCTATGATCTTCGAGTAAGCCACCTATCAGTTTCCATGCCTGGTGACAGTGTGTGATAATGGCTGTGGATCTCACACGTAAGCTACTTTATCTCGACGACCCTATCCTGTGAACGGGTGGCTACTGTTATGTGGGCTGGGAAATGGCTAATAAACACAGTCGCAGCCACAAAGCATCCCCATTATTTGTCCTGGCTCCCTCCTTTGTTACTGTAAGCAGGTAGTGTGGAGAACGCAGTGTAAGAAGAGAAAGGTTGTTTTACAGGGGAGAAGAATTGCATCCGCTTGTCTGTATGTGTATGTTCGTGGATGATAGATTAAGCTTGGTGCAGGAGAGGGACGCCTTCACTGTGGCATCGATATAAACAGGCGGGTCCACTGCTTGGTTACAAACATCTCTTATTTTCCTTCTTATCCCCCGAAGGAAGGGAGGTGGACTGAAAAATGGGTGATTTAAGCCTGCAGTCCACCAGATTTATGTCACGATGAACCTAAGGCCACAACGACAACAACAATAATAGCAACAATAGATCAAACATACTGGCGGGTCTGTGTAGCCCTAACAGGTAGCAGGTGAGAGAGAGAGAGAGAGAGAATTGTGTGTTGTATTTGTGGTTGTATGTGTGTCAGGGTGTGCGGGGTGTGGGTGTACGTATGTATGTAGGTACGGAGGCCTTGAAATGATGAGAAGAGAGAGGAGAACGGAACATGACTCAGAGAAGAGGCGGAGAAAGTAGATAAACGCTTTCCCAGGAATGAGGGATCAGTGAGCATTAAGGGAGTGGGTGGCAGGAGGAAGGAGGACAGGGCTAAAGGAAATGGATCGCCAAGAAAATAAAGACTAATGGGCGAAAACAGAGTGGAAGGGGAGGATGAATACGCTTAGGGTGATGGAGGGGTTATGGTGGATGTGCGGCGGAACTGAGAGAGAGAATAAAGTTCTGAAATAAACCGTGGACGGAGGATATAGAAAGGGATATATTGCAAGAGATAAGAACAATAGCAAAGAGACTACGAGGGGAAATGAAACCCGGAAAGTAGGTCTCGATATTATTGCAGAAAGATGCTGTGCCATGAAAGTATTTGCTGGAAAAAAGGGAAAAGAAAAATGGAATTAAACAGTGAAAGTAGATTGCAGATTAGTGAAAGATGCGATGGCGTGAAAGAAATAATGCAAGAGATAAGAGGAGCGAAAGGAAAAGAACGGAACACTAAGCCCCCGAAAATAATCTTGAAGTATTTTGTAAAAGGATGATATATCACGAGTTCAAGTATTTACAGGATGAATCTTTTGTCAGATGCAAAATTGTGAGGATGTTCTACATAAAATGACCAGGTGTTTCTGTTTCCACTCCAGGAACTATGTATCTTCCTACAACACACCACCCTCCCTTGCATATTCACTCATCGTATCCTCCACCTACTTCTCCTTCTCGACCCAACTACTGCACATTTATATACACACCTACAATAATTATAATCATTCTCATTGATCTCTCACTCTCCATTAACTCATATGTCTTCATGATTACTTTCATTTCTCTTTTTATCCCTCAATGTTGCTACACAAGACACCTCTGAGGCAATTACTTCAATAACTCACTCTTTTGGTTTAGATCCTTCAAGCATGGGCCACGTTTCTCTCCTCCACGTAAGTGATGGAACTCATATATTATTATGCTTAACGGAAAACTCTAAGGGTGACTCTAAATAAAATGTAGCAACAAGTTAAGTGTGCATGATTTTTATCACACCATTCTTACAGATTTCTTCCCGCTCTCAGCTCTGACTCTCTCTCTCTCTCTCTCTCTCTCTCCTCCCCTCGCTCCATATTTCTCCACTCAATTATCCTTTTTCTCCCCCTCTCTCTGTCTCTCCCTCCCTTGTCCTAGTCTCGGTTTACACTAGATTAATTCCGTTTTATCGCCAGTTTTCGCATGATCACCTTTCTCTCTCTCTCTCTCTCTCTCTCTCTCTCTCTCGTTTTTGGTCCTATAGGGATTTATCAAAGTAGATTTTAAGCCCAGATGGAAGACAGCTATTCCCATGTTAAGCACAATGAAAAATAAAAAAAGATTATAATTTTTCTAACACAATAAAATCGTCTGACGTAAACATGGAATAAATTAAAAGAATACCAAGATATGTCCTTATTGTTAGAACGGTCCAGGGAAATTTCTCTTAGACCTACATTCACGTCTGTTAAGGAATTCCCCCAGCACTTTTTTCTAAGCGATTTATTTTCGTTGTTACAACTTACTGTCCAGTTTTGTGTAACAAGAATCCTTCCAGTGTCGCCATACTCTGCAGAAATAACGTACCGTACAAAAGGATATTACCCAGCCATAACCAAAAATAAATCGCTTTGGAAGAGGTGCTAGGGAGCCTCCTAACCCTACCAGAATACAGTCCCTAATGAAAAAGGTGTGGAAAAAATGCGGGGGTTCCTAGATCTTGAAAATGGCTCTCTGTTACCCTGTTCTTTTTTTTTTTTTCCTTGGAGGGAACAATCTTGCGGGCTTCTGGCCTTTGGTTCCTTCTTCCTTGTATTAAAAAAAAAAAGTTCATTATATTCTTGCTAACCCCACACAGTTTAATTCAGCTGATCAAGAAGTTTCCATAAAGCGTTAAATAAAATCACCGTACGTTAACATGGAAGAACAGGTCTTAATTATGAGCCAATGGGTTGATCGTGGAACTTTTTCTTATCTTTATTAGCCAAAATGTTTAGCCTATCGTGGAACTTTCTTTATTTGGCCAACTTTTAAACGTGGAACTTTTTCATCTTAATTATTAGCCAAAATCTAACACGTGAAACTTTTTAAAAATCTTGATTAGCCAAATTTTAATCAGGGGACTTTCTTTTGTCTATGTTAGTCAAAATGTTAATCGTGAATCTTTTTTTTTTTATCTTCATTAGCCAAAGTGTAAATCGAAGAACTTTCTTTTTATTAACCAAAATGTTTATCTTGAAACTTTTTTTTATCTTAATTACTTGCCAAAATGATGATTATGGAACATTTTTTTTTCTTAATTATGCACTAGGTTTATCTTGAACTTGGTAAATTCCTCTGAGGTTGGCTGAAACTGTAAATTCTGTAAACCGTTGTCCAAATATTAAATTCTCTCTGACTGTAAATGGAACGCCAATGTAATTCCCTTTGCGAGTTTCAGGCAAGAATGGTTTTTATTGAATTCTGATGTAAATAAAGTTTCCATCCGACCTCATCCTTATTTGGCGTAGTTACAGGGAAAATGGAAGAGTTGTGAGAGAGATCAGTCAATCAATCAATCATTTCCTGTGGCACCCTCGGGGATGCATAGGGCCTCGATGAACTCACACCACCACATCCTATCTTGTGCTAACTCCTCAAGATCTCTCCAACACTCGTCTCCAGCTTCCCGTCTCATTGTCCTCACCCACGTCTCTTTTGGCCTTCCTCTACCTCTCCTACCAAGTGCCACCCACCCTGGTGTACCTCGTACTATTCCCTGTCTCCTATACACATGTCCTAGCCACTTCCATCGTGAGAACCTAGCATATTCATCGACCGGCTGCACTCCCGTTATTTCTCTAATTCTACTATTTGGTATCCTTTCCCACCACTTAACTCCTAATATTCTTCTAAGTGCTTTGTTTTCAAACACCAAGAATTTATTTTCCATAGTCACTGTGCTGTACCAAGACTCGTGTCCATAAATTAAGATACTCCTAACCATTACCTTATAAAGTTTGACTTTTGTATGCACAGAAAAATTGTTATTATTCCAAATATTTTTAAGCATTCCCATTGCCTGATTAGCCTTCTTTAACCTTTCCTCGAATTCAAAGTTCAAAGAACCATCCTTGGCTAAATAAGTACCTAAATATTTAAACCTATCAACTTGCTTTACAACCATACCTCCAATTACACATTCCTGTGCATTTTCCATATTCATATTGATTATTTCAGTTTTTCCACAATTAATAACCAAACCCACCTTGCGACCTTCACTCACCAAACAGTCCAACACTCTCTGCATCTCTTCTGGCCCATCACAAATCAAAACTATATCATCTGCATAATCTAAATCCAAAAGTTTCCTGTTCTCTCCCCAAAGTATACCTGCACCGGTGTCTGTTCCAACGCGTTTCATAATGTAATCAATGACCAATATAAATAGTAAAGGCGATAGAACACCACCATGAATTACTCCGGACTTGACTTCAAACGAATCACTCAGACAACCATCAACCATCACTTTACAAAATGTGTCCTCATGCATGTTCATAATGACCCTCACAAACTCCTCTGGTATTCCATAATGTCTCATGATCTTCCCCATAGTCTCTCTCGAAACACTATCAAAAGCCTATTCAAAATCAACAAAACAAAGACTTAACGGTACTCTCATTTCATTAACTTTCTGCATCAGATGCCTAACTATAAAGATCTGATCATTGCAACCACGTCCCTTTCTAAAACCAGCCTGTTCATCCCTCAGAATACCCTCAACCACCGGCTCCAACCTATTTAACAACACTCTTCTGAAAACTTTCAAAGCTATCGGTGACAAAGAGATTCCCCTCCAATTACCACATTCACTCAGGTCTCCCTTCTTCAGAACTTTAACAATTACACCATTGGGATGATGGGAAGTGAAGGGAAGGTGTCCACCTCCCCTTCCCACACCACAGCACACTTCACCCCACACCACAAAACATCACACCTCACCCCACACCACACCACACCACACCCCTCCTAATACCGCACTACACTACACTACACCAAACCTCACCCCACACCACAGCTCACCACATTCTTCCACACACCACACCACACCACACCTCACTCCATACCATAAAGGACACCACGCAGCACACCGCATCACACTACACCTCATCTCACCACACCTCACCCCACACCATAGCTCACCACACCACATCACGCCTCACACCACACCACACCACATCTCACCACACCACACCACATCAAAGGCATTAACTGACGGACCCTGTTCTTTCTCGTCATAGCCCAGTTTGTTTCCTCTTATCTGTATTTTTCATGTACTTTCTGATCTCGTTTTCTTTCATGAACTATTTATCATCATCATCTCTCCTCCTCCTCCTCCTCCTTTTCCTCCTTTTCCTCCTCCTCCTCCTCCTCCTTTTCCTCCTCCTCCTTCTCCTCCTCCTCTTCCTCCTCCTCCTCATGGTCGTTTTCCTCGTAATAGGTCAGCATCCCGTGGTTCCCCATTTCCTCCCGTCTCGTATACAAGGCACTGATTACCTCTGTCCCCCATCTCTCTCTCTCTCTCTCTCTCTCTCTCTCTCCCTCTCTCTCTCTCAAACTGGGGGAGGAGGGGAGCAAGATACATTTAGTTCTCTCTCTCTCTCTCTCTCTCTCTCAAACTGGGGGAGGAGGGGAGCAAGATACATTTAGTTCTCATTGACCTTTTCTTTTGAGATGGCTTTCCCAAAACTGAGTTTGTCTGTTAGCAGCAAGAATGAAATAAAAAGCAAATAGGGAAAAAAAGCTAGGGGTCTATGTTCTCCCCGGATAAGGAAGCTCCCTAACACCTCTTCGTAAACGATTTATTTAGCTTATTACACCTTCCTGGCCTGTGTGTTACATAAACTCTTCTGATATCACCACGCTCTTCATAAATAACGTAGAAAATTATATGAACTCGCCGTATCCAAAAATTAAATAGCTAAGGAGGAGGTGTTAGGGAGCTTCCATAACTGAGGAGAATGCCAACCCAAGTGTCGTTCAGTGTAGCATCAGGTGTAATACTCATGAATCCCAGTTATACATTTTACCTTGTCCTGATACGCGTCTGGATAGTGGATTACACTCTCGGGGGATTACAGGATTAATGAAAGGCTGAAAGACCTGGAGTGCTTCTCTTACACCTTGTCAGATCTATATTGCAAGAGAAATACTGAAATCTTACGAACTATCTTCACACCTCTGAGCCATTTTACATTTAGAATTTCTGGTCCTCTACGTAAATAATGTGTCTGTAAAAATATATGTTTCTTAAAGATGGTAAGGAGTGCCACTAAGGATAATTATTCATGATGGTTTAAAGAAGAATGATTACTGAAAGAATGGCAAACAGTACTTCTGGGAAAACTATGCTTGTGAAACTCAGGAATGCAAACGTATTCCAACAAGATTGCTTTCTGACCACTTGCTACTCTGGGTTTGCAAATGACGATAATTATACTTGCCACTTTAAATAAGCGCTCATACAGTATAGATAGATCGATGAAAAGATAGACAGATATATAGACTGATAGACAGATAGACAGCACAGGCAGATATTCGTTTCATATATATGCAGATATTAATAACTTCTTCAACATATATTTATTTTCGGATCGGCACAGATGCGAAAAAAGTGATCGCGGAATTTCATAACCGTACATTTTGAAAGAATATTTGTCTGTGATGTGGTGTGGTGTGGTGTGGTGTGTGGTTTAGTATGGTGTGGTTTAATGTGCGTTGTAGAGTCCCTGTGGTGTGATGTGGTGTGGTGTGAAGTAAGGTTTGTGTAGTGGTTCCCTTGGTATTGTTGTGTTGTGTGTGTGTGTGTGTGTGTGTGTGTGTGTGTGTGTGTACTTTTACCGTCCTGCTTTTGTGTGCAGTTGGCGCTTTATGGTGCTGTTTTGAACAGAGAGAGAGAGAGAGAGAGAGAGAGAGAGAGAGAGAGAGAGAGAGAGAGAGAGAGAATGATTCTTGTGTTCATGGATTATTTTTGCACTTCGTTATTTGATGTTTTAATGTGTGTGTGTGTGTGTGTGTGTGTGTGTGTGTGTGTATTGTGATGCTAAGTGTTTTCTAGTGCACACCTTTGCCTTATGACTGTTTTGTATGGCTGTGCTGAGGGTTAAGGAGAGGTAGTTAAGAGAGAGGCTGAGTGGGGGTTTGAGTTAATGGGGCTGTTAGGGGTATGTGTGACTGTAATGAGAGAGAGAGAGAGAGAGAGAGAGAGAGAGAGAGAGAGAGAGAGAGAGAGAGAGAGAGAGAGAGAGAGCGAGCGAGCATGTGTAGCATGTCTGAGCTTGCTTTGTGTATGGGTTTGGCTGAGAGTGAAGTGTGTGTGTGTGTGTGTGTGTGTGTGTGTGTGTGTGTGTGTGTGTGTGTGTGTGTGTGTGTGTGTGTGTGTGTGTGTTTTGAGTTGTCTAGGGGATGACAACCAAGCGTTTATGAGAAAATCACACATTTTATTTCACCGATAAATCACATACTCTGAACACAAGAATATATGCATGGCTGCCGTAAATAATCCCTTTACATATAATGGGAAATATTCGTAGACTCTCTCAACCAATGTTTACTTATGTATCTCTATAAATGTCAAATAGAAATGGGAAATATATTGCCTGGGTGTGCGTTTCCATTTTTAGTATTTATTCTGATTTAATTTTAAAGTATTCCCAAGTTGTGTGAGAGCAGATAAAGGCCCGTATCTTCGTGGGTTAAGGAGGCTCCCTTAAACCTTTGGGTATGGCAATAATGGCAGAATTTATGTGACACAGGAGAGGACAGTAAGGTGTATTAAACAAACCCCTTGGATGGACTGATAGATGAACAGCTAAGGAAATGAATATGAAACACACAATATAATACCAGCATAACCATCAGAAGGACACGAAAGAAAAAAAAAATGATAGGTAAAAAGAAATGTAAAAATAACATGAAATAAAAATGAAAAACGAGGAAAAAAATGAACAAAGAAGATGACGGTGGGAGGGTGTGTGGGAGAGGGGAAACGTCAGGCAGCTCAAACTCAACGTTCCATTCAATTCAACTGAGTGAGTCATAGGGGCCAGATAATGACAATACCGGTACCATTAACCCTCTCACGATCGGGGAAACTCTAGTTTTTAATCCTAGCTGACCCTAGGCGAAATTTAGAGAGCTGAGAGGTAATATCGGAGCCTGAAGTAAGCACATCTCCATTGCCAGATTAATAGTCTTAAATAATCTTGCTCTGTCATAGCCTTCCAATTCTGTTCTTTACTCTGGTTGTTCTTTGGAGGCTGTGTGAATAAAAATGAAAGCATGCATGGGCGAAAAGCAGCATTAATATTGGTGGTGGTGGAGCGGGAAAGGGGAGGGGGAGTTGGGAAGGGGGAACTTGGAGGCGGGAGGGGGGAGTGAATCGTGCCGGCCACACAATGCAAGCCAACTCAGTGTGATTTTTTCTCTCTCTCGCCGATTCAATCATGGGAACTGGACCAATCAGTAATTTTTCCCAGGCAAGAGCGATGTGACACCACGGAAGGCTAAATTGCTTTTCTAAGAGGGTGGTGGTGTTTTAAAGTCGCTCCTGCTCTCCTCTAACTCTCATATATGGTAGATTCAGTCTGTCCCGAACTGCAGAGGGTTAATATTGGATTTGGCGTCATTCCCACTACAGAAACCCATCACCATTTGTGTTTCACCAGTATGTTGCGTGCGGAGGCTTGTATGACTAGAGGCTTTACTATGTGTGAGGCATTTAGCCGGCCCATAAAACCCAGCAAAAACAATATTCGATTACCTTCCTTCAAAGGACTCGTAACACTGAGGCGGGAATCGGTCATATACTGATGCAAATCGTCCCGAGATAAAAATTGGATGGGGAAATACTCGTTTCATTTAGCTGGATTCTGGGTAAGCTTTCATAAGGAAGATAAACAGTAAAATTATGGTGTATTCGCTGCTGTATATAGAGAAAGACCAAAAGCAGAGTACAGAATCCCACTTGCAACATTCTGCCCCAAGACTTCTTCAGGAACAACACCAGTAGACAGTGTTTCACTGTTTAAATTGACCTAAGCCTGAATGGTGACCAGAACACAAGCACACAATCCTGCACTACCAGTCAGGCTTGGGTCTGTTTAAGGAGTGGAGTGTTGTCCAGTAATGATGTTCCTGAAGAAGCTTTGTGGGCGAAACGTTGACATAAACTGGTTCCTGTACTCTGCTTTTGGCCTTCCTTCGAGTATTAATATTGTTGCTGTCTTTGCTGCTTCCTGGACTTTGATGAATAATCGTGGAGAAGGAAGACGTGTTTCTGAGCTCTCCTCTAGCTGCAGGGTTGCCTCACCGGCGTTAGCTTTTTTTTTTTTTTCGCCACTAGGGCGTTTTTCAATAAAGTTAGGTTAGCTAGACCTCATTTTCCTCCCTGGCCTTAGTAGATATAGCAGGTGTCTATATCTAATTACTGAGATTGCCTTTGCTTACTCACCTCTGGAGTGTACCCCCCACTGATCGCTCTGGGGTGTGTCACACACAGGCGCGTCCTCCCGAGAGTGGTTTGAGAGGGTAATCACAGCCTTGGTGGGTCTTCCCCAGGTACTTTGCTCCTTGGTCGTTTTTCTCTCTCTTCCCACTTCCCCTTCAAGGGGGGAAGTGGTAGCTATGACGGACGCCCCTACTGCCTTCCCCTCCTTCAGGGGGGGAGGTAGTCCTGACGACATCCCTACCGTGACTGACCGGCCCCAGACTGACGGACGCCATACTCGTTCCCCGCTTGACATCCCTGTAAATAACGCGACCTTCGTAACGCTTCACGCACTAGGTTCCACTCCCCTGTTCAGACTAAATCCCTTCATTGTCAAGAAAGGTGATTGACCACTGTGCGGGAGAGGTGGAACAAGTAAAAAAACTTGGAAATGGGGACCTCCTAGTAAAGACATTCAACTCAGCTCAGCTAAAGCTGCGCAAGTTTCACTGTCATGATATCGAAGCCAAGATCCCAACATCCATGAATTCCTGCAAGGGTGTTATCACTTGCAGGGATCTCATGGTGATGAGTGAGGAAGAGATCATACAGGAACTTGCTCAGCAGGATGTAATTGATGCCAGACTCATCACTCGTTATCAGGAAGGCGTAAGGATGAAGACAGCCACTGTTGTCCTCACTTTTGGCAAAGTTTTTCTACCTACAAATGTCAAAGTAGGATATGAAATTGTAAATGTAAGACCGTACATCCCGAATCCCCTTCGTTGTTCAAAATGTCAGCTCTATGGACATCATGAAAAGGCTTGTCGGGCTTAAAACATCGTGTGTGGCAAGTGTGCTGCTGTAAGTCACTCTGCTGACAACTGTACATCCGAGACTGAGTGCTACTTTCACTGCCAGGATGCTCACTCCACTTCCTCGAGGGTTTGTCCCAAGTGGAAGGAGGAGAAAGAGGTCTGCACTGAGAAAGCGACTGAGGGTATTTCCTTTTACGATGCAAGGAAGAAGGTGAAGGAGTTGCATGCAACTCCCAAGCCTAATATCTCCTATGCATCGGCGAAACACGAAGCGAGCACACACACAAACACACACACACACACACACACACACACACACACACACACACACACACACACACACACACACACACACACACACACACACACACACACACACACACACACACAAACATACACACACACACAAACATACACACACACACAAAACCACGCCCACCTCCAGTGATGTTTGACTTTGAAAGGACCGACCAACAAAAGACCGCAATGCATAAACCAATTTATATAGGCCTAGTCTCAACTAACCTATCCATATTTGCTCGAACTGAATCCTGCCTAACCTCGAATGACCTAATCCAACCCAAATTAACCCAACTTAATCTAACAACCTCACCTAACCCAGTCTAATTGTATTTAACCTCACGATCTCACGTAACCTCCCCATACCTAATCTAACCAATTCTGACGCAGCCTAACCGCATCTAACCCTACGTAATCCTATCCAGTCTCACTTAACCATACCATACCCGACCTAACCCAACCCAGTCAAGCCTAAAATGACCTAATCCAACCGAACCTAACCCAGCCTAATCCAACCAAATAAAACCCAACTCAAAACCTATCAAAACCGACGTATTCTAAAGCAATCTAACCTAATCCGTCTATATCTAGTCGAAGTGAAGCCAACCCAACCAAAAATTACCTAATCAGACCAAACCCTGCCCAAAGTGACCTAACCTAACTTTCGATCGGCTATTAATTCGCTAAGATTAATTTTGCTGCCTCCTGAAAGTCTACGGATGTCAAATTCCAAGTTTCGCCTGTTCTTTGTACGAGTATACGTTTGTGTGTGTGTTTATTTTGGAATGTCTGAGATGCGTACTACAGGGAAAAATTTACACTTTCTCTCTCTCTCTCTCTCTCTCTCTCTCTCTCTCTCTCTCTCTCGTGTTAAAGAATTGGGTACACAATCGGCACGATGCGTCTTTCTAATGTAGTTCAGACAAAAAACGAGAGAGAGAGAGAGAGAGAGAGAGAGAGAATCCTCCCGTAGATAATTAGGTCCAACTGCTAGTGTTGTGTTGAATGGAAGAGGCAGTACATAACAGCCCGCCCTCCCGCCCTCCTTCCTGCCTCCTGTCCAGAAATGACTCCCGTAGTGTCCAACGCTCTGTCAGATAGAGGAGACAATCAAGACAATCAACACAACCTGATCTCCTGCCCTCCTTGTTGTCTTTTGTTTTTAAGGCACTACTGTTTTTCGTATATTGTTTTTCTGGCCCAGTGGTGCTTTTTCCTGTACATTGCTTTGGTGTGTGTTTTGTAATGTGGCCTAAAACTTGAGTCCCTTCCACTTGGTACTCTGTCTGAGGTTTAAGTGACTGGATGTGTTTTGTTCCTGTTTCTGTCTGCATCCTCGTATTCTCTCTCTCTCTCTCTCTCTCTCTCTCTCTCTCTCTCTCTCTCTCTCTCTCTCTCTCTCACACACACACACACACACACACACACATACACAAGGATAGGATACTTTTCTTAAGTGGGCGAATCGAGTGAGAACACAATACTTCATCTAAAATTTGGTATCACTAAGTAAAACTCTTGTCCAGCATGGCTTGTAAAATTGCCCTGCTTTGAGGAACACCAAAGCATTGTCTCCTTTCCAGCTATTGAACTCTCTCTCTCTCTCTCTCTCTCTCTCTCTCTCTCTCTTTTCCCATAGAGCCAAGTATAGCCGAGAAACACCCAAAGCTTTTCCGTTAGACAAGAACAGAGCATCATTATTTTTTCTCTGCTCAGCTGTTGTGCCGGTCATGGCATGTCGTGGCTTTCTTAAGGGTTATATCAAGACCTGCCACTTCAAGCAGACCCTCTTAACTAAATAAAATCGTCTGGAAATAGCTAGAATAATAAAATGTCAGGGAATAAGAGGGTTAATACTCAGACAATATTTTCAGCTCTGGAAAGAAGTAAACACATGACACCATAGCCTAAGTACAGGTCACTGAGCATAAAAGGGCACTGGGGTTGAGGTGTGTGTGTGTGTGTGTGTGTGTGTGTGTGTGTGTGTGTGTGTGTGTGTGTGTGTGTGTGTGTGTGTGTGTGTGTGTGTGTGAAAGTGTAGTTGTGTAACAGTACTATACAGCCAGACACAAAAACTTCACCCAATATTTCACCTCATCTCTTCTACTCTTTACTTCCCCCTGTTGCCTAATATTCCTAAGCTGGGAGAGGCTTCGTATGATTCTCCCCCTAATCATTCCCTCTGATACAATACAGGAAAGTGACGGATTTCCCCCGCACACCCTCTCTCTCTCTCTCTCTCTCTCTCTCTCTCTCTCTCTCTCTCTAAGTGTTAAGTTGGAGCAGCAGAATACCAGGCAGAACTCTTATGTCTCTTAAGTGTACCTCGTTTCATTCACTGTCCTAGAATTCGAGGAGTGAGGCTGTGCGGTGTGGCTAACGTGGTACACAACCCTTTCACTACGAGTACTGTAATCTTATTCGTGCAATCTCCAGACGATTTTATCCAGCTTAAAGGGGATTTGTCGAACTGGAGGGGTTATATCTAGCCTTCATTAACCCCTTCGCCACTAAGGGTCTTTTCCAAGTTTAAAATCGTCTTGAGAGAGAGAGAGAGAGAGAGACAGACAGACAGAGAGACAGAAATAGACAGACAGAATTAATATAATACTGTGTCATCGGACTGAAGGAGTTAACCAGTTTCTATGACCAACGCCAGACGATTTTATTCAGCCGAGGGACAATTTTTTTTTTATTTTTTTAAGCATGGAAGAAGGAACTGCGGCTAAACGGTGGAAAACTATCTCTTATAAACTTTTTTTTTCCTTTTCCGTGATAACAAATTTAACCCTTTCAGTTCGGCGGGGTATTTTTTTATGCATTCGTGCTGGAGAGCAGATTTGACTAGTAACCAAGGAGACTCATTTCTATTTCTTAACTGAGGCCCACTGAATTTCACGCAACCACGACTTAGCATTCTCTTTGTGGGAGTGATCTGGTTCCGTCAGATGAAAACAAACAGACTATAATAACAAGAATAAACTTAAAAAAAAGAATGGACATCACCGGGATTCAAGGCATTAACCCGGGAAGATTTCACTCAGTAGCGGGAAATTCGCACTTGTAGTAACAACGTGACTGAATCTGGCACCTCCCCGGACTCCCAGATACGATAGGATCACGTCTTTTCCGTTTTATTCTCGCTGGGCAGAAGAGAGCGAGGTGGAGGGATGCGTCAGGTGAACCCGTCTGACCTACGCTGAATACGTGGTTAGAAAGTCTCCATTAACCCCTTCTATATGTAAGCGTTTTTCAGTGTCGGTATATCGACCAGAAAGTCTTTATTAATCCCATCTATATGCAAACGTTATTCGGTATCTGTAAATTTGTTAGAAGGCCCCCATTAATCCTTTCTATATACAAACGTTTCTCGGCATCGGTATCTTCTTATCACCCACACGTTTTCATTCAGCTTAGACCAGGCCTCTTCTAATTTGTCTTCGACTATTATAGTAAGATACCTGAATCTAGGAAAGGGTGGCTACAAATCTATCGTCTCCAGGTCATTCTATCCTTTGGCATCCCGCTTCCTTCTCTCCAGTTTACACCCTCCTCACTCATCTACCTCTCCACCCGACCCCTCCATCTCATCCTCGGTTTCTCCCACACCCCCTCCACCTTCACCCCACTCACATACTCTCCTAGTCAGTCTCGCATTCTCCATTCTCTCTAAAAACACCAGCACATCCACAGCGCCACCACAACGTTCCATATCTTCTTTTTTGTGCCACTCTGTCTGCAGTAGTGAAGGAAATAATGCTCAGACTGATGGGATTAAGGCCTGTATTCTCCATAGCGAATTATTTTCCATAGTGTGACTTACTACTCTCCTGTATATTGCGTATATCTTTTAAACACCATCATGGAAGGCAAAAATAACATGCAAGGAATTATTAATGAGATGCAAGCAAAAATAAACCGGTAAGGAAAAGTTGTTAGGGAGCTTACTTACTGACGAGAATACGCGACTAAAAAGATTATTCCGAATCCCAACTGATGCCAAACTCGAGGATGGACAGATGAACCCCCTGACTGCGATATGTTCCCTCCGCTAAGTATAAGGGTATGATGTTTGCCTCAGTGGAATACCTAAGTGAGTCCATGGCAGCGAGAAAAAGACACACACACACACACAAACACACACACACACACACACACACACACACACACACACACACACACACACTTAGGTCTGCTTGATCAACTCTCTGACCCTGGGGATGCCTTCTTCATTCCTTAATATTTTCTTCCAGTTTTATTCAACACAGGACAGACTTATAGAACAGGAAGAGATGACCCCTCCAGTACGACAGACCTTTCCTATGCTGAATAAAATCGTCTGGTAACAACAAGAATAAACAGGACGTCACCTGGATGCTGCAGCCAGGATTCAGTATTAAAATTGAAAGCGCAAATGTAAAGACAAGCTCCCTATTGGTTACGACAATTTTTGAAATACCTGATGAGGATAGGACACGTCTCACCTTTCCGTACCTGCAGTGAAGGATGTGGGCTAATCACCTTTAATTACAGGTGTCCCTTTAATTACCGTCAAATCATAGGACAGTACTTGACTTCCCCTTCGCGTTCCCAATTACAATACAATGGTCATGATCCTCTTTAACCAGAATTTACGTTTTTTACGCTGCTTTATTTTCTAACATATATACAGCCTTTCCTACAGAAGGGATTATTCCAGCTGAAAAAAGCGAGAAACAAACAACAACTTTCCTAATAACATCCAGTAAGAGGCCGAGGTGCAATACACGCAATAAATCGCTGAGAAAAGGGAGCTCCGAAGTCTACACTGCAACCTGTAATATGGAACAAAAGGCGACAGCACACTTACAAGCACACCAGGGAAATATACCGTAACAAGGGCTATACTGTAGACTAATGATGGTGGATTTTGGCTCGTACGCTACCACTGTCATTCAGAGTACCGTGAACAGGAATGTAGGTGACCGCGAAAAGCTTTTCTTCGAGGTCATCCTTCCTAAGCTGAATAAAATCGTCTGGCGGTAACAAGAAGGAAAATTGAAGTGATGTTCTCGGAATGGTTATGACGGAGACTATATTGCTCTAGGGTAGAAGGGGCAAACTAATCTTTGCTCATCTATCTATCTTTCAATCTATCTAGGGTATAAGGAGAGAGAGAGATTACCTTCCACTTTACGATGTGAGAAATGGAGCCTTCTCTCTCTCTCTCTCTCTCTCTCTCTCTCTCTCTCCACCAGCCAGATAATATGATGTACTCGTCCGTGCCAAGTAAAGACAAACAGCCGGGAGAAGGCCGGCCACCTGCACCACTAGGGTACTTTTTTCAAGTTATTTTTAGAAGTTTAATTTATAGTTACCTTAAATCTCTCTGCTTCACATATTTAAACTGTGGTGAAAGCTGTTTTCCAGTGGTACCAGATATCTGCCAAAACAACGACAAATGCTGCAGAAAATAAGGGCCACAAATTTACCCTTGCCCTCTCGGATACGTTGTACGCCTAGTGACTGGACGCCATAACTCGATCACGCTATCTCAGTCATCTCTCCTTTACTACCTTTTAAAGTTACAGACCGAGGAGAAAAGTTGACTTTTTTGCCTTGCAACAGGTTGCCGTCATCACCAAGAACTAACACAAGCAATAACGAACCCTTATCATCAGTAGTTTTGGCCAGTACTAGCAAAATCAAAGTGGTTCCGTGCAAGTCTCACCGTTCCCATCATCACCCAAGGACAGTACTAACACAGTACCTTGCTTTAAGCTCACATCATCGATATACTACGTTGCAATACAGGAAGGTTAAAATCTCAGAGTGGTGTGGTACGGGACAGCCAAAGTTTGCCCACATTCCCTACCGGTTGTGGCAATGTGGGCTGTTACATGAACTATTTCTATGTGATAGCAATATGAAGTACACAAGAAAAGAGTATGGGAAGGAAGGATATTCCCTGTCTCTGGGGAGGAAAGAGAAATACGCAAGATACGACGCAATGCTGGCTGAGAAATTCCGATGAACTCTTGGTCATGGCTGTGCAGAATCAAATCATCAGTCATTATCATCATCATACACACGACCAGATTAAAGTGCTATGGCCAAATACCTTGCAACTAGCTATGGGTCGACTTAATATCACATTGCTATAGGTCCACATCATCATTATATCATCATCATCATCATCATCACCATCATCATACTATCATCGACAATTTCAAAGCACACTACCTTGCAATTGGCTGTGGGTCGAGTTGAAACCACTTGTCAATGGGGTCAGCGTTGATTAGCCTGGCCAGAGCCGCCTCCGTCAGTGTCACCAGCCCGTTCGTTCGTTCGTTCGTTCAAAGATTTTCCCCCCCCTGTAGAGGGGACCGGGCCATATATTAGCCCAGTTGGTGGGTTATGGGCTGAGAGTAGTTGTTTGTTCATTTTTTTTTTTTTTTTTTTTTTTTAAGTTGGAGGGGGAGTGCTACGCACTACTTCAATGAGAGTGGGAAGGTGGGAGGTGGCAACAACTGTGGCGGCAGTGTTTCTAAGTGTGCTTTCAGGTTTTGCTTTAGTGTGGGACCGAGGGATGTCGGGGTTTGGGTATCGGGAGCTTGTTCTGATGCGGGAAGTGGCTGGACAGCGGAGGAGGTAATGTAGGAGTGGGTAGGGCGTGATCATTTTGCAGTGTGAGCATTCAGTGGTGGGGTCGTTATCTGTGGTGATAAGAGTACTCCGGCACATGTATCCCAGGCGAAGACGGTGTAGGCGCGTAAGTGTTTTGTTGTCAATGGATTTGGTAATTTTTAGTGGCTTGTATTGTGTGGCCATGGCAAACCACATGGCAGAAGGTGAGCCCAGTTGTACGTGTACTTGGTGATCTTCGCGGTTGAGAGTGAGCGCCTTCTGTTTTATGGTGCGCTTGATGTGGCTTAGGCTAGTTGAAATGTTGATGTCAATGTGAGGGTGTTCAATGGCGCTCTTTGCGATCTTGTCGGCTTTTTCATTTCCAGCTATGCCAACATGGCTGGGGACCCAGTGAATGGTGATTGATCCTCCAGTGTCGTGGATTTTTTGGGCGGTGGCTAGGATGTCAGAGGTTAATTGGATGTTGTCGGTATGGTGGGATCGTCGTAGCGTGTGCATAGCAGTTGCAGAGTCTGTGTGGATGATGACTGTGGATGCAGGGGCGTTGGCAAGGGCATCTGAAAGGGCGGCTGAGATGGCAGTCAGTTCAGCCTGTAGAGTGGAGGCTCCGTTGGTGATGCGAAAGCCACATGTTCTGTCTCCGCAGACGAAGGCAGCACCGGCTCTCGATGCAGCAACGGAGCCGTCAGTGTAGTAGGTGGTGGAGTTCAGTGAAGTGAGGAGGGCTATACGCTGGAGGCCCTCCTGACGGAGCTGTTGGGTGGGAGTTTGGGCTTTGGTTGGTGAGTGAGGGAGAAGGAGATTTAACAATGGGGTGTTCCACGGTGGTTGTGGATGGTAGGACGAGCTGGGTGTGTCGGAGGCTTGTGTAATGAATGGGTTGAGTTCAAAGGTGTGAATGGCACGTGCAGCAGAGTGTACCCAGTTGTTGGATAGTACCTCGGGGTGAAGGTTGGATGCGGCTCTGAGCCGTGGCAGGAGTGGAAGAGGGGATAGCCCAGTCTCGGGGTCGGCGCTCCACTGGCCTGCCTGTAGAACCCCGCCACCGCCACCATCTCCCTCAGTCTTACCTCCGTCGCCAAGTCTCATCTCTTCCACCATCATCCTTGGACTTGAACCTCCTCTATTTGGAAGGTTCTCTGCTACCTTCTCAACCAGCTTGAAGGCTTGTACTCTTGTCGTTGCGAAAAAAATTGTGTCTTGTCCTTATATCTGCCGGAATCGTATTTATCCTTTCAGGTGAACCTCCTGTGTCTTGAAGGTTCTCTGCAACCTTCTCAACCAGCCTAAAGATGCTTCGTTGTAAAGAAATATACTAATGGAGTTTTAGTTACTTCTGCCGGAATGGTATCACACAATCGTCCTAAGCACTGATGCCGTCCCTCATTATCACGGAGCTAACAGGATCATCGACACTCAGAAAATGTTAGGTAAATTCACTGTTCTATTCCAGAAAAATACACTGCATGTAAACCATAAGGCTTTGAGCCTGGACCTCTGCAGGAGGGAAGGTGACTGGGTGAGACTTCTTCAGGGGGGTGAAGGAGGTTTTTGAGACTTCTGGAGGAGGATTAGGCCACTGAATGAGACTTGTAGGTGCTCAAGGAAGCTTTTGAGACTTTTGCAGGAGGGGAAAAATACTGCTGTAGGTGCTCAAGGAGGCTTTTGAGACTTGTGAAGGAGGGGAAGGAGGCTTCGAGGTGAGACTTCTGCAGGAGAGTAAGGAACCGAACCACTAACACAGCCGCGACACTCTGTCCCTGGAGGGAGTGACAGGGGCGTCCGTCCTCTCTTAGCTCACTCGCTTTCCACACTGACTCCATTCACCACTGCGCTCCCTCGGCCCTCTCTCTAGACTTGGAGAATTGACGGCTAGGATGTTGGGTCGACATACATTTATAATCATTCTTTTGCCTTATCAACGTTCTCTGTCTCAACCAGAGTTTAGGACTGCTTACCTAATCCTTTGTCTTCACTTATATAACCACCAAACGTTTCACAATAAGGCAAGTTAATATTAAAAAGGAAAAACATAAAACTAACACATAAAGGTGGCTTTAGCTGAGCTTGAGAATAAATTGGTTTTGGGATAGTCTAGAAATAATTACACTGAGAAAGAGTGTCTGAGAAAGAGGTGGATCTGATTAGTATGGTAATAATGAGACAGCTTTGGGGTAGTCTATGGATAATTAAGATAGAAGATAAATAATAACTAAGAGAATAAATAGGAACTTCGATAATTATATGGTAAATGGGGAGTTTGTCTTAATATGGAAATAAATAAACAGGTTTTTGGGGAGGTCAGTGCTCGTTAAGCTGAGAAACAGGGCAGGACACACCAAACAAAACCTTGCTAGTGTTATCACGATGTTCATCCCATCATTAAATAGCCCTAAACATGTCTGGACCCCTAGCCTTTGTGTGTGTGTGTGTGTGTGTGTGTGTGTGTGTGTGTGTGTAGGCAGGCAGGTAGGTAGACGAACAGGCAGGCACGAAGGCAGTTACGCAGGAACGCATGTAAGTGGGTAGGTAATCAGGTAGGCAGACAGGCAGGCACCCAGGCAGGTAAGCAGGTAGGCAAGTTAATCCATCCTAAACCTAAACTGAATCTTTTAAATGTAATCTCTTCGAAAGGACTAAGAATTATGACCAAGGCGCCTGATACACTGTTGGTAACGAGTACTGTGCCATCTCAAGTCAGTCACGAGGCTATAAAAATATCACCCAATTCTCCTCTCAGCAACATACAGGGGAAGAGGCTTGATAACTGGGCACTGGTCGAGGGAGCTAGTGATTTGAGGTGCCAGTCATCGGCGTTGGTTAGTGATGTTACGGGAGCTAGTTTGGTGATGAAGGAGAACTGCTCAAGAACACGAACACGATAACGAACACACACACACACACACACACACACACACACAGGATAACCTCAGATGTGTCCTTTCCATATGCCTACAGACTTATGCCTCACCCTTTATAATGAGGAGGACCATAAGTCGTAGAGGCTGTTTATTTCAAGTGTACAATTTTCCTGCTTGGAATGATTATAACCACTGATGCTACCGGCTCTAAGTACAGGCTTGCGAGGATCCTAAGTGATTTGCCTGATAAGGGAAATTACAATGAGGAAAAGAATTAATGAAGGTAGGAGTGTGGAGGATATAAATGGGGGAAAGAATAAATGAAAGTAGGGAAAAGGAAAATATAAAAATAAAAATATAAACTGAGATGACATGAGAGACAAGTGATGCCATGCCTTTTGCTGTTACGAAATTCCAGCACCTTATTACATGGACTGAGGTAGCGAAAGGGAACTGGTCAAAGTTTTCCATTTTCTACTTACAAAATGCTGCGGTAAAGGACGCGCGCACGCATACACTCACTCACCCACTCTCTCTCAAAAGTAAAAAAAAAAAAAAGATGCACAATTAACTTATATGTCATGCCAGAACACAAAATGTATTGTATCACCGAAAACTCAAGAACGGTAGATTTTACAGCCAATAAACTGGAAGGGAAGTCTCAAAGAAATCGTTTTATTGCCCAGACGAAACACCTACAGCTTTTGATTGTGCCTTGAGGACCTGAGACCAATTTAAGAGACCGAGGTGGACCAGAATACTAAGAAAGTGTATCGCCTTTAATATGAGAAACTTTGGAGACGAGAGAAGTAGGAGAGGGCTTGAGATGAGAGGATTCCCATTTCAATACGAGAGGCCTTTGGATAGGAGTGAAGCAAGACAAGGAAACTTCAGGTCAGAAAATTATCTATTTCAATACGAGAAACTGTGGAGGGGAGTGAAGTTAGAGAGGAAGGGTTGAGGTGAGAAAAGCGGGCGTGAGTTGCAGAGAAGGTCGCCATATGGAGGAGGAAAGGGTGACATGGAGGTGATTCATTTGTGGTCACCCCTGACGGGATTAAGGCATCTGGTGACAGACAGGTAGACAGTTAGATTGATTGACTGACTGACTGATTGATTGATAAGTGAAGTTTGTATGGAAGACGTAAATTTGAACCAGCTTAAAGTGAGTGTACAGTAGAAATGGATGGTCGAAGTAGGTATCTATCTATCTATCTATCTATATACCTAGGCTGCTTCCCCAAGGAAAGGGAGGTAGCCGAGACAGGACGACACACTCCCCATTTACTCATCCATTCAAACACATTCATTCGCATCTTAGCCCCAAGGGGAGAAGTAGGTATACAGGACAAAAATCTACCAAGTGAAGGTGAAGGTAATACAGAAATGGGTGGCAGATGTATGTATGAAGGACGAGAAAATGGACCAGGAGATATATGTATGAAGGACGAAAATAATGGGCCAGGTTATTGTGAAAGACCTATAATTATCACAGTATAAAAAACAAGGAATCAATAAGCTTCAAGTACTGAGATACAAGTCCTTCAAGTCTAGAGAGAAGCCATAAACCACACACGGAGGCCAATTAAGGAAACTCGCCAGTGAACGAGCAAGATGATGACCATAACCATTTTCGTAATAACTTTCCCTGTATATCTTGCACGTAGGTAGGTTTGTACAACTTTAAGATGTGGGAACTGATTAGCTTGCGTGTAGATGTGTGTAGGGGGGGGGTGCGCGGGCAAGGAAAGGGGGGGAGCTCATGTAATCTACTGGTGTTTGCACTTTGCTCATAAAAACACACTACAGAACTAATATGTGATGTTACAGCAGACCAACGTACATATCACTACTATTTAACCATCAAAATACTTTCAGCTGGAGATCCACAGTCGCTCAGTGAAAGCGTTTTTGTCTCGTGATCTGTTTTTAGGGTAACTCAAACCAAGGCGGCCATTTAAAGAGAATCCTGATATTAAGTATTGTCATGTGGAGTCAAAATTCTCTGCCAGCCTTGCGTCCTACTTTCCGTATTTCTCACTCTTGTCAAATGAGAGTATCGTTCCTTCTGATACCTTTCTCTTGTGTGTTTCATATTGCTATCACAAGAAACTAGTTCATGTGGCACCCTTCCATTCCCTCAACTGGCAGATAGGTGTTGGAGGCTTTTTGCTCACGGACATACTTGCATATGTGATCACCCTGTCGGTTCATATTGCAGACTGACGGGATGAATCATTATAACACATTTACGTATCACTCTCACTACAGACACCCATCACCATTTGTGGTTCTGTGTTGCGTGCCTAACCTTGTAAGACTTAAGGCTTCCCAATGTGAGAGACATTAACCTGGTCCATATACTGTAACTGAGCAAAAACAACATTCAATTAGGCTTGCGTAATATTAGAGCTGTCCCGAACTGCAGAGGGTTAATAATGGATCTGGCGTCATTCTCACTACAGAAACCCATCACCATTTGTGCTTCACCAGTATGTTGCGTGCGGAGGCTTGTATGACTAGAGGCTTTACTATGTGTGAGGCATTTAGCCGGCCCATAAAACCCAGCAAAAACAATATTCGATTACCTTCCGTCAAAGGACTCGTAACACTGAGGCGGGAATCGGTCATATACTGATGCAAATCGTCCCGAGTGTGAAGTATGGGATAAAAATTGGATGGGGAAATACTCGTTTCATTTAGCTGGATTCTGGGTAAGCTTTCATAAGGAAGATAAACAGTAAAATTATGGTGTATTCGCTGCTGTATATAGAGAAAGACCAAAAGCAGAGTACAGAATCCCACTTGCAACATTCTGCCCCAAGACTTCTTCAGGAACAACACCAGTAGACAGTGCTTCACTATTTAAATTGACCTAAGCCTGAATGGTGACCAGAACACAAGTACACAGTCCTGCACTACCAGTCAGGCTTGGGTCTGTTTAAGGAGTGGAGTGTTGTCCAGTAATGATGTTCCTGAAGAAGCTTTGTGGGCGAAACGTTGACATAAACTGGTTCCTGTACTCTGCTTTTGGCCTTCCTTCGAGTATTAATATTGTTGCTGTCTTTGCTGCTTCCTAAATCATGTATTCGCGTCTGCCAACAAGTTGCTAAGTGATGTGTGTGTGTGTGTGTGTGTGTGTGTGTGTGTGTGTGTGTGTGTGTGTGTGTGTGTGTGTGTGTGTGTGTGTGTGTGTGTGTGTGTGTGTGTGTGTGTGTGTGCGCGCGCGCGCGCGGGATGTTGAGCCGGCAGAGAGGACTAAACCAGAGAACGTCGGCTGCACGATCAGGCTGAACACGAATGAGAGGAAACTTTATCGCGGTCAGGTGGTCATCGACAGCTGGCGGCCGGCTCCTTTCTAGGTGAACCACAAAGAAGACATGTTGCAATCATGTCGTGGAACATCAATGGGGTTCGTACAAAGTTAGAAAAGCCCAATGTACTGTACTGGCATTGTTAATGAATTACGATGTGATAGGGTTGAATGAAGTGAAAACTAGTGATCGTATCTCTCTACCTGGCTATGTTTGTTATAGAGACACTGTGAGGTCAGACGGACATAGAGGGGGCACAGTGGTACTGGTAAAGCGTTGTTTACAGTCATCTGTGATGGGTGTAGACTGTAAAATGAAAGACCAAGTTTGGCTCAGATTGTCCCTATTGAGCACTGTGCTCTTGGGGTTTGTGTATATACCCCCTACAGATTCGCAGTACTTTAATCCTAACAGTTTCAGTTATATACAAGAGAAAATCATATGTGGAAAAGAGGAAAATGTTCTACGAATGGGAGACCTGAACACACGTTTTGGTACTGGTGTTCAAAGTATTTAGTGAATTTACTTGTCCCTGGATCTGATTATTTCACCAACCCTGAGATTCCTGAGCAAATTAATTTGCCTAATGAGAATGCAAATACTATGACTACTGTATGTGTAGAACAAAATTTAGTGGTGGTAAATAACTTGAAATATGGTGAAAAACATTATAAGAGCAATCTGACGTATAGGAAACATCTATCTATCTATATACCTAGGCTGCTTCCCCCATGGAAAGGGAGGTAGCCGAGAAAGGACGACACACTCCACATTTACTCATCCATTCAAACAGAGTCATTCGCATCTTAGCCCCAAAGGGGAGAAGGGACAGATCCTCACCGCACCACACCACACATGGGTCAAATGCACAGTGCAATCAGTGACATCCGCATCAGGGCCCGACAGCAGAGCTGGTTTACCCCTTTCACATCATAATAGACCCATCCCCTTACTCGCACCTGACCTGACTAGCTAATCAGACCAAATGCGGGAGAATATCCCCTCAGGGCTGCGTCATCATTTATTCATTCACAATTTCTCTCCATTTATTTTTGTCACGCACAGAAACATAATGAATGGATTTCTGAAGTAGATGTGTGTAATGCTTCTACCAATATATTAAACTGCATTTAAAGTTTCACTGTGAATAATGGTCTTGATATTCCATCGGATCACGCCCCCATAGCGGTTGCCCTGTCCCCCCTGTGGTGGATAGGGTGTGCCTTGGTGTGCGGGCGGGTTCGCTTGGTGATCATGCAGTTTTGTATTGAAGCTGTAAGAAGAAGAAATCTCGGTTAAAACGTCCTATAAAGTTTTGTGATGTTCACATCGAAAACTTTATTGGGGACCTTTCTCGATTCGATATTCCCCAGTTTGATCCTGACATTGATACTAATGTGAGCCAAATGGCCGATATTTTGTACATTTGTGCTAGTGCCAGTCGGTGTGCTCAGGTGACTGTGCCAGAGGATGTCACAGTGAGCAGGTGGGAGAGACTCTTAAATGATATGGAGGTGTTGTATGCTGATGATTTGGTGTTGATTGCAGAGAATGAAAGGGAGGCGGAGGAAAGGTTTAGGAAGTGGAGAGATGGTATGGGGCAAAAGGGTTTAAGGGTAAATGCAGATAAAACAAAAGTGATGATATCTAGGCTTGGTGGCGGTACTGTCAAAGACGAGGGAGAGTGGCCATGTGCAGTTTGCCACAAGGGCGTGGGAAGTAATTCCATCTTGTGCGGTGTGTGTGATAAATGGGTGCATAAGGGATGTAGTGGTATCAGAGGTAGACTGCGAGATAATGCTGATTTTATGTGTATGGCGTGCAGAGGTGAGCAGGTGGAGATTGTCAGACGTAAAAGGATTGAACTTGCTGGTGAATCTCTTAAGTGTGTGGAAGAATTTTGTTATTTGGGAGACATGTTGTGTGCTGGAGGTGAGGCTGGAGCTAGCTCTGTGGCTAAGGTGAGAAGTGGTTGGAAGAAGTTCAGGGAGCTCTTGCCTCTCCTGACATTGAGAGGGCTCTCCCTACGTGCTAAGAGGTCTTTGTATGCAGCATGTGTTAGGACTGTAATGCTGTATGGCAGTGAGACCTGGGCAGTGAAGGAGGAAGATATTCACCGACTCAGACGTACAGAAATGACAATGATTAGGTGGATGTGCAGTGCGTCCCTGCATCCAAGGCCTGGTGGGGCTGGGTTTACGATGGAAGAGTTGAGAGGTAGGATGGGACTGGAGTGTATTGGTGTTGAGATGAGGAGAGGTAGATTGAGGTGGTTTGGACATGTGGAGAGGATGGGGGATGATAATTAGGTGGGGAGGGTGAGGAGTGTTAATATTGGGGGTGGGGTTATGAGGGGTAGACCGAGAAAAACATGGGACGAGGTCATTAAGTGTGACCTTAGGGTTAAGGGACTGAACAGGGAGGCTGCAATAGATTGTGCAGCGTGGAGAGCCGCCATTAGGTGACCAAGGCCGACACATGCAAGCATGTTGGAGCCTTTAAATACGAAAACGAAAAGGAATATGTAAGTCTTTGTCTGACCTTTCACCATATATGTCTGCCTGATTCGCCACGGCTACAATATATCATCTTGCCTGGTCATTACTTACAGCCTCGTATCTGCATAATATACCATGAAATATTGTAGCTGGCGGACCGTGGCAGGAAAAAGAGAGAAAAAGAGGAGGGATAAGAAAAAGAGCAGAGAGTAAAAGCAAAGAGAACAGAGAATATGAAGAGAGCTGAGAATAAAAGGAAAAAGCAGAAAGGCTGAATGAGGCCAGAAAAAGAGTGAGAAAAACGAAGAACGACAAGAAGAGCACAGGGCAAGAGAACAGTAAGGCTTGGATAGGTGGTTCGGAGGCTGATGAGGACTGTGAGGAGTGCTAAAGTAAACGCAGACTTGACTACGTGGTTCAGAGGCTGAAGAGGGTTATGAGAAGACCATGAATGATTTGAGAGAGTTGTCATTGTATAATCAGACAGGACGTGTACAACTCCCAATATGGTGTGTGTAATAAGCAGTAAAAAGCCTTGCACGAGGGAGGTCGGGAAATATAAACGTGCTATTGACACATCACCAATAGGAGGAGTGTAATAGATAATAAACACCTTGCACGAGAGGGAGGTAGGAGGCTTTAAAAACATACCATTGACAGATTACCAATAGCACGAGTGTAATAGACTCCTATGTAAAACACACGAGTAAACACCCATGCCTGAGAGGTGGGGAGCTGTAAACACATACCAGTGATGTTACCAATTGGACGAGTATAATAGACAGTACACATCCATACTTGAGAGGAGGCGGAAAGCTTCAGAAGCATTCCATTGACATATTAACCTCCACATTAAGCAAAGCACTGAGATATCTATTAACGCTTGCCATAAAAGACTGAACCTGAGTCTGTTATCTCGCAGCCACATACGAAAAGACATAAAACAAGGCATATCCAACGACTTTCAGTACAGCAACGTCTCTTCAACCTTATTCTTACTTCAGACGACTTTATTCAACTTGGGCAAGATATCTGTTAATGAAACTTGGGCAGGATATCTGGTACACAAGGCTGTATCTACTGCCATCTTTCTAGTTCTAGTATTTTCCACGAAGCTCTTATACAATCGTCCAGAGAGAGCTAAATAAACTAAAAACATATGCTATACTAAGGAAGAGGGAATCGTAACTATAAAGGACGCTATTCTTAAGCAGTCCACCCTCAGTCACATGAGAACCCAAACGTAAAAACGAAGTTTTAGTTACACAAGGCACACACAAAATATATAAAATAGACGAAACACGAAGCGAGCACACACACACACACACACACACACACACACACACACACACACACACACACACACACACACACACACACACACACACACAAAATCACGTTCACCTCCTATGATGTTTGACATTGGAAGGACCGACCAACAAAAGACCGAGCCCAGTCTCAACTAACCTATCCATATTTGCTCAAACTGAACACTGCCTAACCTCGAATGACCTAATCCAACCCAAATCAACCCAACCTAATCTAACTTAACCTCACCTAACCCAGTCTAATTGTATTTAACCTCACAATCTCACATAACCTTCCCATACCTAACCTAACCAATTCTGACGCAGCCTAACCGCATCTAACCCTACCTAATCCTACCCAGTCGCACTTAACCATACCATACCCGACCTAACCCAACTCAGTCAAGCCTAAAATGACCTAATCCAATCGAACCTAACCCAGCCTAACCCAACCAAATAAAACCCAACCCAAAATCTATCAAAACCGACGTATTCTAAAGCAATCTAACCTAATCCGTCTATATCTAGTCGAACTGAAGCCAACCCAACCAAAAATTACCTAATCAGACCAAACCCTGCCCAAAGTGACCTAACCTAACTTTCGGTCGCCCATGAAATCGCTTTATAAGAAATTATGCTCTCTGAAAGTCTACGGGTGTCACATTCCAAGTTTCGCCTGTTCTGTGTACACGTAAAAGTGTATGTGTGTGTGTGTGTGTGTGTGTATGCGTTCAGGGATAACTAGATGTATTTAAAGATATGGCTATGTATATAGAAATAGAACTTTGTGTGTCGGGTTATGGATATGTATGTGTTGATGAATCGACGTTTGTGAAGATGTTATCGTGTATGAATGAGTGAATGTGGGGCTACGTGTGTTGAGGTGGAACAACTTTTGTTAATGTGAGGTTGGGGTTACGTAGGTGGAGGTACAGCTGCGTGTTAAGGTTACATATGTAAAGGAGTGGGTGTTTGTGTGGAGGGATGGCGTGTGTCCTTGGAGGCGAGGCTATGCAGAGCTGTGGCTCTGTGTCTGGAGGTGTGGTAGGATGCTGGTGTGGTTCTATGTTACGTTGTCTTTGTCTTTATGTCTGTGTTTTCGAACGTGTTCATGTGTGTGTGTGTGTGTGTGTCAGGCTGACCATGGCGGCTAACACACCAACAAGTAAACACATTAAGAGTTTAATTAATAATTCTGTTGATGATGTTAAAGTCGGCATTGAATCTTTAAAGCAATCAATTTCTAACTCTACATCTTCTAGAAGCCTAATTTATAATGTGCTGAACCCTACCTTAACAGTTCACGAGATTTATAAATGTCGTGGTAAAACTAGTGAGGTAAACAGAATGGCATTTAGTCGGCTGCGGGTAGTCATAATCTGGCTATTGAGACGGGCCGTTGGAATCGGCGTGGACGGGGACGTCTCCCGGTAGCAGAGCGGTTCTGTCCATGTGGTGCTGTGCAGAGTTGCATGTACTGGAGGTGTGTCCACTGACTCAGCACATACGTACAGACGTCGGAATAAGTTAGTTTCCTTTTCCGTGTTTGTAACACTGCTCGATTGAGAGGTATCCCCTCCCCCTCCCTTCCTCATGGTCCCACATTCCCACCCAACTCCCCCACTTTTCTCTCCGCCCCATGACTCCACCCGGTACCCTCCATACTCTTGCTCACAGCCAGCTAGGGGTTTGTGTACTTCAAGCACCTCTCTAATTACGTGTAGTCCGAACAACTAATAAAGGAATAGTACAGTACATATAAACCAAGTTAGGAGAAGATTCACTACACACACACACACACACACACACACACACACACACACACACACACACACACACACACACAGAAATAAATCTGCTGTGATTAAATATTGCGGTAGTAGACACCTCTTTTACACACACACACACACACACACACACACACACACACACACACACACACACACACACACAGAAATAAATCTGCTGTGATTAAATATTGCGGTAGTAGACACCTCTTTTACACACACACACACACACACACACACACACACACACACACGCACAGAGAGAGAGAGAGAGAGAGAGAGAGAGAGAGAATTAGTCTTGTGATTAAATGTTACGGTAGTAGACACCTCTTTGACATACACACACACACACACACACACACACACACAGAATAAATCTGCTGTGATTAAATGTTGCGATAGTAGAAACCTCTTTTACACACACACACACACACACACACACACACACACACAGATAGATAGATAGATAGATAGATAGATAGATAGAGAGAGAGAGAGAGAGAGAGAAAGAGGAGTTACAAGGAAAAATTAGGATCTTAATGATTATGCAGCTCATACCGTGGAGATACTTCTTGTTTGCCTGGGAATGCATATCCAATTCACATTTATTCTAGTGTAAGATCCTGCCGATGAATCCCTTAAACTTCTCTACTGTAATGTTAACAACGTCCATGTTGAGTCAGTTCCACATGTGGAGCTGATCTTGCACGTGAAAAAGTTTTCACGTAATTCCGCCGGTAATTTTTTTCATTTACAGCTCCCAACCATGGTTGTGTGCCGAGTCCGTGTTAAGAGTAAGCAACTTTCTATGTAATGATTGTGAAACCCAGGGGCGTACCTAGAGATTTAGGGGCCCGGGGGGTTAGGTTCATTGTGGGGCCCCCCTCCCGCAAAGAACCTAGCCCCCCTAATTCTCAAAACTTATCTAATATCTCAGCCGGGATTGTCGGGATGATAAACATATATATTTTTAAATATTAATAAAAAAAACTTATAAATTTTTAAGTTTTTTGGGGCCCCCCTCAATTGGGGGCCCGGGGGCAGTTTCAAACAGCCCCCTCGCCCCCCTCAGGTACGCCACTGGTGATAACCATTCTGATTTTAAACACTGTAATGAGCTGACCCCGTTGTCTACGAGTTTCTACTAAAAAAGTCCCACAGCCCTCAGGCGAAACTGATACCTTAGTCTCCTGAACTCTTTTTAAGTCCTTGTATGTCGACCAAAATTCCACAGTAACTGAGGAAGTGGCCGTATTAAGGAGATATAGACTGTGAGAATAATCTCTTTATTCCTAGAGAGAGAGAGAGAGAGAGAGAGACTTGGAATGACAAGAACAATCAGGAGAAATAATGATAAAAAAAAGTGGGTGAGAGGAGAAACAAGCTGAGAAGAGGAAAACACGCAGGTGAAAAAATGGAACAATGTTATAGAAGTGACGGAGGGACGGAAGAGCACACACACACACACACACACACACACACACACACACACACACACACACACACACACTTTCTGAACATTTGTCGACCTGTCTGTGTACTGCCCCTCCCCCTCCCTCTCTCTCTCTCTGGATCCTTTGTCTCATCCCCAGTTTCCTTTTCCCTCCTTCCCCTCTTTATAGCAATCTGCTCAGTCCCTACCTTCCTCCCTCTCTTTCCTTTCCTTCGTCTCTCTTCCCCTGTGTCACTCCCTCCTTACCTCACTCTTCTTTTTCCCTCCCTGTGTCATAACTTTGTCTTACTTTTTACATCCGTTACATGTGTTATCTTTTTTTCATCATTACTCTCTCCTTATTTCTTTACTTGTACTAAATCCATTTCCTTCACTGCTTTCTTTCCCCATTAATAACTGCATGCTCATTCTTCTCTTTTCTTTCTCCGTCTCTCCCTGTCACCCGAAATCTCTTCTTGCACTCCGCTCTTGCCACTGTCTTTCTCTTCCTTCCTTCCTCCCTGGCCCTTCCCTTGTCTTCCCTTCTTAACATCCCCTTCCTTTTTCTTGCCGTAAAAATTAACCTATTTTCTTCCCACCCTTAATCTCTACTTTCCGCAAATTTTTCTAATTTCTCTGTTTCTCTCCCTCCCTTTTTACATGAATGTCATTCGTTTTACTCAGCCTCAATGCTTTCGTCTTATCCTGCTTAGTTCTTTCCCTGCGTCCTTGCCAGAATAACACTTTTTCCTACTCTCTGTTACACTGCCTTCTTTTCTAATTTTCCTCATTATCGTTCTCAGTATTCCGTTCCGTAGCTTTCTTTCCCACTTTCTTTTTTATTATCCCTGTTTCTGTAGTTGCTCCATGCCCATTTCCTCTCAGCTGTCTCCCCTTTTGTCTCTACTTCCCTGTCTCCCGGCCTTTCGATTCACATCTCCCTTTTCTCTTTCCCTTTCACACTGCTTGTATCTCATTTCACCTCTCACTGTCACTTCTCACTCTCTGTCTCTTTTCTTAACTCTCGTTGTTCTTTCCTTGCCTCTCCCCTTTTTATTTTCTTCGTAACTGCCCTTTCAAATTCCAAATTGTTCCATTCGCTCCCCCTCTGCGCCTGTCGCTCCCTGTCTTTTAACTCTCTCTCTCTCTCTCTCTCTCTCTCTCTGTATGTGTGTGTGTGTGTGTGTGTGTGTGTGTGTGTGTGTGTGTGTGTGTGTGTGTGTGTGTGTAGTAAATCTTCTAACTTGGTTTATATGTACTGTACTATCCTTTTATTTGTTGTTCGGACTACACGTAATTAGAGAGGTGCATGAAGTACAGAAACCCCAAGCTGGCTGCTAGCGAGAGTACGGGGTCGGAGAGAAAAGTGGGGGGGGTTTGGTGGGAGTGTGGGACTATGAGGAAGGGAGGGGGAGGGGATAATTCTCCATCGAGCAGTGTTACAAACACCTTAGTCCACGGAAAAGGAAACGAACTTATTCCGACGTCTGTACAAGATATAACTTTACTTCCTGGAGTTAAATCATTGGTGACGATGCTGTTTCCTATTGAGGAGATAGTGTATAAGGTCCTTTCCTGTTTTGGCTAGTGTGTACTACAATGTTTACCATAACCTATGTTATTTAAAGTGTATTTAATTCATTTTGTATGCTCTTATTCTAACCATGATATATCACTGGGAAATTTTTCTCGTAAAAAACGTGATTGGTGACATTGTAGTTACATTTCTAATCAGAAGTGTAATGATTTCCATCTTTCATTAAGGCTATATAGATGCACTGATCAACCCTTTAATACTTCGCTTGTTTTGTGGACCATAATTGTTTGCTAATATCTGATGTACTGCTTATCATGTTAAGGTTTATTGTTGCTTGAAATCCTGTATGTGTAACTGGATATTGTGGTCAATAAATACTTACTTACTTACTTACTGTGTGTGTGTGTGTGTGTGTGTGTGTGTGTGTGTGTGTGTGTGTGTGTGTGTACAAAACGATATTAACCAGCCTTATGCAAAAATATACCGTTAAGAAAATCTTTCACTAGTGGGAGGTGCCTGAGTGTTACCATGGCAACCTCTCACACCACCAAAGTTACATACACACATTACCCCATTAGCAAGTTCCACTAGAGAGCATTGTGTGTGTGTATGTGTGTGTGTGTCTGGTGTGTGTGTGTGTGTGTGTGTGTGTGTGTGTGTGTGTGTGTGTGTGTGTGTGTGTAGGCGAATGTGTTGTGAGTGGCGGGGGGGTGGGGGTTGTATAGTTTGATGTTTTTGCTGTGTGTGTGTGTGTGTGTGTGTGTGTGTAAGCTCACTACTCGTCAAAGGACCTTGGTAATACATAAGAAGACATGCTATTAAAGTTGCGGCACAAATATATTTTAATGTGCTATGATGTCAACTTCACTCAAAACAACGCCACGCTTCCCCCCTTTCCTGTCTCCTTGCCATGCGTCTGTCTGTCTTCCGTCTGTGTGTCTTTCTTTCTGCCTGTCTCGCTATTGCAAACCACAAACAACTCTCAACTGTCGACAACTTCCTAGAATATCATAGTATCCTGCATTATACTACTTTTTTTCATGGTAACTTGACCCAGATTTTCGTCCTTTTGCCGCTTACTTCACATGGGCCATTGACAGAAAAGGGCAGCGCTACGGCTCCTCTTCAATGGCACTTTTTAGTGACTTACATATTCTAGTATTAATCTATTGCTACAACTCAGTATTCAAGTTGGAGAGATGATAATTTTAGGCCAAGTTTGAGTAAAATGGGTACAGAATTAATAAAGTCAAACAGCATACCTTTGGTGGGTGCAGTGGGAACAAGGCGACGCAGGCAGGAGGACAATGGCGGGAAAATCCAGCAAAATCTAACCACCAGCTTATGAAGTGACGCCAACAACACTCGCGTCACACAATCGGTTGAAACACCCGTCCACTTTATCACTAAACACCTGTGGTTCTGAAGTATGATAACAGAAAATAAAATAATCGCGTAGACGTTATGTAGGCTACTGATGCACTCTCTCCACGGAGTCTGCTTCTGACGTTCTGTTTATTGCTTGTTCATCACAATGCTTCGAAATTGATGAGCCTCTCACTCGGACATGACGACTGACTGAACCTTTATCCTTGTCTTGTACCCCTGACCTTTTACTGAATGCTATTAAAAAAAAAAAAAAAAAAATTACTTCATCCTAACCTAACTCAAAGTCTAATGACAGAGATAATCTGCTCGCTTGACTTCCTCGCGCACCTTTTGTGACGCAACAGATTAAGTCGGGGTGGCCCTATTCAGAGAGAGCAGTAAAATGGATGGGTAACTGCGAAAAATTAGTCACTGTCCGCTGACTCTTCCTGCTTGGATTCCAGCGACAACGTTCCCAAGTTCGTATGAGTTTGTATAGAATGGTAAATTCAAAATCTAAATAAAGAAATAAGATAATCTGCTGACTTTTCCTTATTATCTTGCTAACAGACAGGCTGGCAGGCAGGGAGGCAGAAAAGGCAGACAGGCAGGCGGTCAGGCAGGCAGACAGACTGATAGATAGATATATAAACCTGGCCAAACACATAGCTTCATCGAGCTTTCTCGGTTGACTGTAATAACATCCACTAGTAGCAGAAACAACGATTTTTTTTTTTCCTGGCCGCTTTTCTGATTACATATTTTGTTTTCAGCCATACTCGTAGCAGATCACGTCAGTAAACAATGATGTGCGTATCTGAGGATTAATAAAGCTTTAGTTTCACTCTGTATATGAGAAAAAAAGACAGTGAAAATATCAACAGTACCCTCATTAGTCTAATACCACAGCCTTCTCCCATTCGCCTCTGTCTACGTTTTTTCCTTTAACCATTCTTTTCCCCAAATGGAGAGTTGTGGCAGACTCCTGTATTCCATAAATTAGCATGTTATTCGTTCCATGTACAGATTATTATGCAAAACTCTAGATCGTCATTGGCCACGAGAATTTAGGTAAAGAGATTTTGAAGTGATGTAGGGGCTGGGAACTCTCTATCTTGACTGCTTTTGGGCTTGGAGTTTCCTGTTAGTTAATATTAAAAAAAGGTAATTACACAAGATATCAGTTATTTATTTGATGACATGCTCTGATGAGGAGAGAAACTCAGACATAATTGTATTTCACGTTTATTTGTATCAACATCAACATTTCGTGGCTTTGGAAAGACAATGTTAGGTAGTTTCGAAGACTGGTGAGTAGAGAGGGACTGGCGGGGATGTGTGGTGGTGTGGGGCGGGATATGGTGACACACTGCAGTAAAGAAATGCCACATAGCTCTCTGTTGGCTGCTCCTGTTACTGGCCGTTCGTCACCCCTGCGAAAGGAATAATATCTTAGTTAACCTTCACTGCCACAGATCTTTAGTATTATATAAAATCGTCTTGAGACAGTAAGAATAAAATAAAAAAGTATGTTGTAGGATTCATTGGGGTAATCATATCACAACCGGGGTCTTCTATGCCATGTTGTACTGCATGTGACTTTGGATACATTGTAAGGTGTGGCTGTGTGGAAGTGCAGCTATGTGCAGGTCTCTGTGTGTGTGTGGGGGGGGGGTGCGTCATAGAGAGAGAGAGAGAGAAATTACATGTCCACATACGTAAATGCTTGCGTGCATTAATCTTTTTCCGAGCATCACTGAGTCCATTCACCTGTGTGTGTGTGTGTGTGTGTGTGTGATGTCCCCATGGTTGTTCAATATATATATGGATGGGGTGATGAGAGAAGTGAAAACACGAGTAATGGGGACAAGGATGGCGTTGGTAATGAATGGTGATGGATGGACTATCTCAAATTTGTTGTATGCTGATGATGCATGGTGTGGCATGAAAATGAAAAGTCAAGAGTGAGAGCAGTGGAGATGGGACTGCTGAGGAATGTATGTGGAGTACAGAGAGTGGATAGGATACGAAATAACGATTCGCGGAAGATGTGGAGTGAGGAAGTCGGTGGACACCAGAATCGAAGAGAGTGTACTGAGATGGTATGGTTATGTGGAGAGAATGGATAACAATAGAGTGGTGAAAAAGGTATATCTGAGCGAATTTGAAGGAGGGAGGAGGAGAGGTAGGCCAAGGAGAAGGTGGAGAGATATGGTGGATGAGTGTGCTGGGATGAGAGGTATGGAAGTCGGTGAGCCTGGCAGGATGAATGTTGTGAGAAGTGCATAACCAGGAATTTGGCACCCCATTTTAACGTGACAGCGTTCTAATTGACTGTATCAGATAGGTATATGAGAAGCTATAGAACGTGGTGAGAGTTTTTTTGGTTTACCCGATGGAGCCAGGATTCCGGGGGCTTGACTAATGAGTGAATGGTAGCGTACTAGGCAAACTTAGGTTGTCTGGACGTTGCTACTTCTCACCCTGCCGTAGGGTGGTAAAGGAGGTCTGGATGATGATGATGATGATGATGATGATAATGATGATGATAATGATGATTATGATTATTAGTCATTATTATTATGTGGAGATTGTGAGGCGTGAAAGGACTGAACTTTCTGGTAAGTCTTTTGAGTGTGTGGAAGAGTTTTGTTATCTGGGACACATGTTATGTGCTGGAGGTGGGGCTGGAGCAGCTCTGTGGCTAGAGTGAGCAGTGGTTGGAAGAAGTTCAGGAAGCTGTTGCCTCTCCTGACACTGAGAGGTCTCTCCCTACGTGCTAAGGGGTCTTTGTATGTGGCATGTGTTAGGAGTGTAATGCTGTATGGTAGTGAGACCTGGGCAGTAAAGAGAGAGGATATTCACAGACTCAAACGTACAGAAATGACAATGATTAGGTGGATGTGCAGTGCGTCCCTGAGTGTGAGGCCTGGGGGAGGAGGGGGGCTAAGTTTGTGACGGAAGAGTTGAGAGGTAGGATTGGACTGGAGTGTACTGGTGGTGTGATGAGGAGGGGTAGATTGAGATGGTTTGGTAGGAAGGATGGGAGTGGAGTGTATTGGTGTGGTGATGAGGAGGGATAGATTGAGATGGTTTGGGAGAATGGATGGGACTGGAGTGTATTGATGTGATGAAGAAGGGTAGATTGAGATGGTTTGGGCATGTGGAGAGGATGGGGGATGACAGTTGGGTGCAGAAAGTGAGAAATGTGAACATTAGATTTAGGGATGCGAGAAGCAGACCGAAAAAAAAAAAAAAAACGGGGCGAAGTCATTGGGTGCGACCTCATGGATAAGGGACTGAATAGGGAGGCTGCCAGAGATCGAGCATCATGGAGAGCCGCCAGTAGGTGACTAAGGCAATGCATGCAAACAGGTTGGAGCGTTTATAAACGAAACGAGACGAAAAAAGGAAGCGATGATAGTACCGTACAACTGGCCTGGACATGGCACTTGTACTGTAGATGCCACACAACAGTAAAAGTGATTTAGTTCCCACCAAACACTACCAGTCTGATGTAGCCATTCAGTCAGGAGATCATTCCAACACTGTGCACGGCCACGTAAGGCAATGCACACACGGGGCTGGAGGTGACTGGGTTGATCACAGAGGACTGGGGTGACGTAGAGGTTCACCTACCACCACAACAGGGGGTCAAAGCTCATGGTACGACACTCCAGCCATTGTGGAAGTGTTGCCACTGAGAGGATATGATAATAAACATAGTGTCAGTGAAGGGCAGCGTCTGTGGCAGCCATCCAACGCGGGTGACGCTAAGCACCCGTGCACACGTCAGTCCTGGCAACACCCTTCACTGGTGCACTTAGGTTACCAGTGCAAGAGGCCAAAAGAACACCGGGGCAAGGTCTGACTGATGATATGATGAGTGACATTATCTGGCTACCCCACAGCACTAAGACATGTCACTCAGCAAAACTATACAGGTGATGGAGCACGAGGAACCTACCGCCACCTCAATGTAAACATGAGAAGGCCAAAGACACAACACATACGGTAATGAAGAGACCAACACAGCGGCAACTGAGCAAAATATCGGAGGTGGCCGACTACTTCAAGGATTAATGGATATGATTCCAAGGTGGCGAATTCATCATCCACTCACTTGATGTAGTACTGCCTACTTATTCCTCCTTTACCTCTATCATTCTTTTTTTCTGTGTCTGCTCTCCTCTCTTTCTCTATTTCTCACCTCTGGCATCCACTCACTCTGATGTAGTGCTGCCTACTTCTTCCTTCACCTTTATCATTCTTTTTTCGTGTGTCTGTCCTCCTCTTTCCTATTTCTCCCATCTTTCCTGTCACTTTTTGTTACTCCCCTTCTCCTTTTCAGTTGGCTTTACATTGAGTGACAAGCCTCAATGGTTTCCTGTAAGCCAGGAAACCATTTACAACGCTGGGTGGTAACCATATAAGCAAACCCATACGTGTTCCTTAAGTGTCAACAAGTGGGTTGGCGGAGGGTTAGTGCTCCCTCCCCGTAAAACAACTAACTCAAGAGACAAACGGCCACCCTTGCCGGATTATGGCGTCTGGCGATAGATAGATAGATAGGTACGGGATTAAGGCGTCTGGCGATAGATAGATAGATAGATACGGAATTATGGCGTCTGGTGATATATAGATAGATAAATATATAGATAGATGAGGGATTATACCGTCTGGCGATAGATAGATGTATAGATAGATATGGGATTATGGCGTCTGGCGATAGATAGACAGATGGATAGATAGGGGATTTATGGCGTCTGGTGATAAATAGATAGATAGATGGATAGATACGGGATTAGTGGCGTCTGGCGATAGACTGATAGGTAATGAATTATGGCGTCTGGCGATAGATAGATAGAAAGATGGATAGATATGAGATTATGGCTATCTGGCGATAGATGGATAGGTACAGGGATTAGCTTGCGTCTGGCGATAGATAGACAGATAGATGGATAGATACGGATTTCTTGAGACTGGCGATCGACAGATAGGGACGAAATAACTGTCTATCTATTCTATCTACGTTGCCAGACGCCTCATCCTGCAAGGAGTGGCCATAAACAAATCGCCTCCATGTCGTCCTGTCCCCCGCCATTTCACTGCCCTGCTCCCCGCTCACGTCCCCCTCGCTCATATACCTCTCCACTCCATCCTTTCATCTCAGCCTTGGCCTCCCCCTCCTCTCTCCCCTCCACTTCACTAATATACACTCTCCTCGTCAGTCTCTCACTCTCCATCCTCTCCACATGGCCAAACCACCTCAGTGTGTTTCTCCTAACGCTTCCTATCACATCCACATCCACACCACAACGCTCCTTCACTTCCTCATTTGTCAGTCTGTCTCTCCATGTAACTCCACATGCTTCCTTCCTCTATTTCTTTTTTTATGCAAGGAAGGGAGGAACCAAAAAGGCCAGGAGCCGGGAAACCGTTCTCTTCCAAGAAAAAAACAATACAAAGGAGAGCCAAAATTCAAGATCCTGTTCATTTCGAGATGCTCTGGACACACTCGCGTGTGAAAAACTGGAGCTCATAGGATGTAGGAAATACAGACAGGGGGAGACAGTTCCAGAGTTGACCTGTTGCATGAATGAAGAGACTGCCTAAAGGATCCTGGTGAGATATGCCACCTTCCCCCCCCTCTATAAAACAACGATAATAAATACAAGGAAATTATAGTATATGTAAAGACAGCGAGGAAAACTATTTAGTATGTGTTTGTTTATGTAGATGCATTTCTGATGGATTGATAAGTCTATAGGAAGTTGTTACATAAGAAGATGAAGGATGAGCAGTTCTTCACATCCCTGTCTATCTGTCTATCTATTGCCAGACGCCTTAATCCCTGCAAAGAGGTGGCCGCAAATCAAATTGCCTCCATGTCGCCCTGTCCCCCGCGCCATTTCATTGCCCTGCTCCCAGCTCACACCCCCCTCTCATTTACCTCTCAACTCCATCCCTCCACCTCATCCTCGGTCTTCCCCCTCCCTCTCCCTCCCTCCACTTCACCTACATACACCCTCTTAGTCAGTCTTTCATTCTCCATTCTCTCCCCATGTCCAAAAAAGGCTTAAAGATACAGTAATACACAACTCTGTACGGTAAGTGTTATGCACAGCTTTATTTGTACTGTTTACATAGGAACTATTCCTACTTGTTTTTATATATTTGCTTTAGAATCCTTTTGTCATTATACAGTGAACTACGGCTATGTTGTGGAAGTTTCCTCTTTCTTGCTTTACTATCCTTATCCTTTCAGCAATGTAGAATTCAGATCTCGTAGGTCATAGTCTACTCTGTCACAAAAAGCCTCGAAAGGATCATAGGGTCTGTTGCTGTTTGCTGTTCTTTGTATTCCTTTGTACTCCCTCCCTCTTCTCTCTCTTCCCTCCTGCCTCACATCCCTTCCTCCCTCCCACATCCCTCCTTCTCAATCTCTCCCCCCTCCTCCCTCCCTCTCTCCCTCTCCTTCCCACCCTTCCTCTGCCTCTCCTTCTCTCCCTTCCTCTGCTCTCTCCTTTTCCACCCTCTCTGCCTTCTCCTTCCTCCCTTCTCTGCCTCCTCCTTCCCACCTTAACACTTATCTTGGAGGGCGCGGGCCATGGCATTATCCTCAGCGATGACACCTCCCCCTCCTCTCCTCGGCTCTAAATGGGTAGGCGTGTAATTTTTCCCACTCTGCAGGTCCGTCGCTTATTTGTTTTTCCACATTAGCAAACTGATTTCCACGGAGCGGCAACTCCTGGCAAGCCTGTCTGTCTCTCCACGTAGCTCCACATTCCTCTCAGATAACTTATTTCCACACCACTTTTCACACGAATAAAGATTGGTTAGAGAAACACATTAAGGTGGTTTGGCCATGTGGAGAGGATGGAGGAGAGAGTGAGACTGACGAGAAGAGTGTATGTGAGGTGGAGGGGCGGGAGATGGAGGGGCGAGGCCAAGGATGAGATGGAAGGATAGAGTGGAGAGGTATATGAGAGAGGGCGGTGTGAGCTGGGAGCAGGGCAGTGAACTGGTGGGGGGACAGATCGACAAGGAGGCGATTAGGTTGGGTGGGCCACCCCTTACGTAATTAAGGCGTGTGGCAATACTGTAGATTGATAGATGGTTCAACTGAAAGTACAGGCAGTATCAAAGAACTGATGAACAATATCCTGCCTCACCTTTGTTCATCTCGGCAAGATGGGCAAGCCGTTGAAACACTATCAACACTCGTTCGTTCGTTGTATGGTATCGGCTTGTGGCAAAGTACTACTCCCTCGCCTGTGGTGGCCCCTCAACGGGTCGAAGGCCGAGGAGGGTGAAGAAGGCGTGGGAAGAACAGGTGTTGCCACATCACCGCTGCTCTGCAGGAAGTCGTATCAAACACTGAGAATAGACACACAGCTCGAGCGTCCTTCCCCTCGCACGGTTAGAGGGTGACTGACGGGATCTCGAAGCTTCTCTAGGTCGTGAGATAAAATACTTGTTTTTATTATGCTGATTAATGTTTACCTTTAGTATTATTCCTATCTATATATCCATCTAGTAGTCAGACGCCTTCATTTGCGTAAGGGGAGTGGCCACATACAAATCGTCTCCGATGTCACCCTGTCCCCCTGCCATGTCGCTACCCTCTCCCCCATCTTACACCCCCCGTTTATGTACTCTCCTTCTACTCCATCCCCAAATCTCTTTCTTACTTCCTCCTCTCCTCTCTCCTTTTCCTCCATTCTCACTCACATACACTCCTTAGTTAGTCTCTCACCCTCCATACTCCCAAGTTACATCCCCCGCTCTCTCTTATAGGCCCTATCCTATCGCTTCTCTCTCCATTCCACCTATCTCCTCCTCAGTCTCCTGCTCTCCCTCTCCACTCCTCCACTTCATTCACGTACACTCTCCTAGTTAGTCTTTCACCCTCCATACTCCCAGCTATAGCAGTACAGGGCCCCTGACTGTTCAACTAGCCGGTTGTATGTGCTGAATCTTGTGTGTGTGTGTATATGAAAGGAATCTTGTGTGTGTGTGTGTGTGTGTGTGTGTGTGTGTGTGTGTGTGTGTGTGTGTGTGTGTGTGTGTGTGTGTGTGTGTTTAGTTGTAGATGACAGTGGTAGGGAATGAAGAAGGTAGAAGTGGCGTTGGATGTGGTGGTTGTGTAAAAGGAATCTTTTGTGTGTGTGTGTGTGTGTGTGTGTGTGTGTGTGTGTGTGTGTGTGTGTAGTTGTGAGATGACAGTGGTAGGGAATGGGGAAGGTTGAAGTGGCGTTGGATGTGGTGGTTGTGTAAAAGGAATCTTGTGTGTGTGTGTGTGTGTGTGTGTGTGTGTGTGTGTGTATTTGTAGATGACAGTGGTAGTGAATGAAGAAGGTAGAAGTGGAGTTGGATGTGGTGTTTGTGTAAAAGGAATGTTTTTGTGTGTGTGTGTGTGTGTGTGTGTGTGTGTGTGTGTGTGTGTGTGTGTGTGTGTGTAGTTGTAGATGACAGTATGCAAGTAATAAGGACTGGCACCAAGCCCAAGAGGAGTAGCCTACATGGCACTAAAAAAACCGCTGCATAAAAATGACGGGTGTGCTATGGTGGAATAAAGGTAGAGGGGAAGACGGGGGAAGACACTAAATGTGAGGCAAGATACGGGTTTGAGATAGGAAGCGCATGAGGTGTGTGATGGAAAACACAGGGGATTCACCAAGAATATCGGCTAAGGTAGGGGGACGTCCAAGGGAGTAAAGGAACGGGAGAGTCCGTCTGCGCACGACGTGGAACGAAGGGCAGTCAGGGTAAAAGATGGTGGACCGTGAGTAGGGCCTGAAAACATTGACAGGTCGGAGGAGTGCTCTCCTGGACATTAGAAAGCCATGGTGTGATCCGCGTGTGGCCAAGGCGCAGACGGGCTAGGGCTGTTTCCCAACGCCTGTTACAATGGGAGGACGACTGCCAGTGAGTGACAGTACGTTTGATGGCGCGGAGTTTGTTATCAGTTGTAGACGTCCATTTTGCTTCGTCACCGCTGGCCAAGGAGACGGGTAACAATCGGGAAATAATCAGTTGCCGGGATAAGATTAGGTGTGACAGAGCAAGAGGTGACAGGTGCACGTGAAATAGGCAGTCAACCTTTCTCACTACCTTCGGTATTCCAACATGGCTTGGGACCCAACAGGAGACATTGTGACTTCAATCTGGTGTTAATGCGGAACAAAGCCATTCCTGTATCTTCAGCACTTAGCGGGTTGCTGGCAGGGATAGACTGAATACCATGTAGTGCACTTAAGTGAATCTGTGAAAATAACAAAAGTGTGTAACCTTGATCGGTATATAACACGAAGGGCCAGTAAAATGGCCAGCAATTCAGCAGTGAAAATACTTTGCGACCTGGTGGAAGACGGATCTGATAGGTATGGTCTGGGGAAAAGAGCAGCAAAATCCGAGCCCACAGAAGACTTAGAGCCATCTGTGTACACTGGGGTCGCTGAGGAGTGACAATGCATGTGGTCCATAAAATGGATGACAGAGTTCCTGTGGGGTGGAACAGGACTTTGGACAAGAGAGCAGGACATCACAGATGGAAGGGCGAGGAAGAAGCCATATGCGGGAACATAGAATCTCGCAGAGGGAGAACTGAAATAGCAGGGAAAAAAGGGGATGGAAATAAATTGGAGACCCTACAAGGAAAAGATGAAGCTAACGAGGGCGGAAAAAGGAGGGGAGAGGTGCGTAACAGAGGAAGGGGAACCTGCAGAAGAAGGCGAATGTGGTAACGGAGAGTCGGCTTGTCACGTCTGGAGGATAGGGTAGTCATACCCGACTCGACATATACAGTAGATTCGTAACCGGGGTGGAGCGAAAAGCACCCAAAGCCAGACATAACCCATGATGGTGAACAGAATCTTAGGCGCCGAAGAGAGGAAGATGAGGCAGATGCATAAACCTGACAGCCATAATCAATCTTAGACAAAACTAAGACGGTATGGAGCAGAAGCAGAGATGTACGGTCTGCACCCCAGGACATATGGCTGAGAGTTTGTAATAACCGAAGTCTGAGGGAAGCAGAGGTCTTAAGGGAAGTGAGATGCGGGGACCAAGTCAGTCGAGAATCAAAGATATGACCAAGGAAAGGGGCTGATATAATCGGTATGGCAGGGGAGTACCATACAGTGTAAGAGGGGGTTGAGGGATTGAATGACGACTCGTAAAAGTTATGAGCATTGGTGATTTCGTGGGGGAGAATTTAAAGCCATGATTCGTGGCCCACCCTGCAGCGGCATCTACTGTATAGCTGATTGACGTAGGGCTCGTAAGGCCTGGACATCCGCCCCAGCTGTGCTATTATTTCTTCAGCGAGAAAGGCAGTTATGTATCCCTTATAGCCTGTAATATATAGCCAACATTTACTGTCCGCAGTAGGTCAGGAGTTTTGTGCAATGTCACGCCACTGTATCCAAAAAAAAATGCCTTAAAAAAAAATCAACTTTGATTGAACCATCTGATGTTAGCGAGCCCGAAAAGTTACTAGATACTTCTAGTAATATAATTATTTGGAATGATTTCAGTGCTAATCAGATGTACTGAGAGAGGAGATTATACTAGTTTTTCTATAACATAATGCTCAAATCCACGCTAGTATGCCCTTTTTTGTCCAGAAGTTCAACATACTAGCTCTTCCAGAATCAACAAACATGCAAATATAACCATAAGGGAGATACGAGTTGACGAGCGGTCCATTCAAAACACATATTCTCAAAGTTCTTATTTTAACATATTTCCGCTTGATTCTATCTAT
>NW_027643799.1:132500-162324 GCF_032717465.1 Coenobita brevimanus | reverse complement strand
AAGAGTTGGGGACAAGACACTTCCCTGGGGGACACCACAACCCAGGGCAAAGCTGGCACCAGTGTAATTATTTATCTTAATATTGGCTTTCCTATCATCTAAAAAATCGCATAGGATTTTCTCAGTTATTGTAGGGAGGTTAAGGTGGAGGAGTTTGTGTTTAAGACCGAGGTGCCACACCTTGTCGAAGGCTTTTGTGATGTCCCTGAGGACCACGTGACACTGACCCTTGTTGGCTTTGTTTATTGCAATATGTTCTGTTGCGACGGCGATTGCATGTGTGGTGCCTCTGTGGAATCGGAACCCGTATTGGTTTGTATTGTATAAGTCATTGCTTTCTAGGTGTATTCTTAGTCTGTTGTTAATTATTCGTTCTAGGATTTTTCCAGGGACTTCTAATAGAGATATTACATAAGAACATAAGAACATAAGAAGAGAGGATAACTGCAGTAGGCCGGTTGGCCCATGCTAGGCAGCTCCTAGAAGAGTAACTGAACTACTAGAATGAGATAAGGACAGCAAAGAAGAAGGCTCTCCTGCCTCCAAACCCTCCAGCCGAAGCCGGCAGGAAAAAGTCAGAAAGAACACCACGCCGTATAGAAAAACTGGCGTGGACATTTTACAGGAAAGTGTGAAAGGAGAATAGAGACTATCATAGTGTAACCTGAAAAGAAATTTTTTTTGAATTAGTATTGGTTATAAGATTTTCTTTATTCTATATCCACCCCTTATTTGTCATATGCTTATCTAGCCTATGCTTGAAACTCTCAATGGAAGAGGCAGCAACTACTTTACTAGGTAGCTTATTCCATTCGTCTACTACTCTATTACCAAACCAATTTCTACCGATTTCCTTACTGAAACGGAATTTTTCTAGTTTGAAACCATTATTTCTAGTTCTATCCTGTATGCTCACTTTAAGTACCTTGCTAATATCTCCCTTATTTATACCATTCATCCACTTAAACACCTCAATTAAGTCTCCCCTTACTCTACGCCTCTCTAGCGAATGCAGACTTAGTCTTTTCAGTCTGTCTTCATATGACAGGTTCCGGACGTCATGTATCATTTTAGTCATTCTTCTCTGTACATTTTCTAACGAATTAATATCCATTCTATAGTAAGGACACCAGAATTGTACTGCGTAGTCTAAATGTGGCCTTACTAATGCTAGATAAAGTTTTAGTATTACTTTAGACGATCTATTGCTCACGCTTCTCGAAATAAATCCTAGGACCCTATTTGCTTTATTTCTCGCATTAATACACTGTTGCCTAGGTCTAAGGTCGTTACTAATCATAACTCCTAGATCTCTCTCGCATTCCGATTTGCTAATTTCTTTGTTATCTAAGCTGTATTTAGTATCTCCAATGGTCTTGCCTACGTTAAGTACTTTACATTTTTCAACGTTAAATTCCATTTGCCAAGTTTTAGACCATTTGGACAATGTATCGAGGTCTTTTTGTAAGTTATGGCAATCGTCAGTCGAGTTAATGATACGCCCTATTTTTGTATCGTCGGCAAATTTGCTGATTCTGCTATTGACTCCTAAGTCTAGATCATTTATATATATGATAAATAATAAGGGACCGAGTACTGAACCCTGTGGTACACCGCTAGTTACTAATCCCCAGTCCGACTTAGTTCCATTTATTAATACTCTCTGCTTTCGTCCTTTCAGCCAGGATTCTATCCATTTTAAGATATCGCCGTCTATACCGTGTGCTCGAACCTTTCTAACTAACCTTTCGTGTGGGACTCTATCAAAAGCTTTACTAAAGTCCAGATAAATAACATCGTAAGCTTTATCGCTATCTACTGCCTCATAGACCTCCGAGTAGAATGACAACAAATTTGTGAGGCAGGATCGTCCTTGCCTGAATCCGTGCTGACTTTCGTTTATAAGATTAAATCTTTCTAAGTGTTCTCTAATCTTATTTGCCAAAATTGACTCTAACATTTTTCCTACTATTGACGTTAGACTTATCGGACGATAATTCGACGCAGCTGATTTATCACCCTTTTTAAAGATGGGCACTACGTTTGCGGTTTTCCACGCCTCTGGTCTGTGGTTTTCTACTAGATGAGGATTTTTATTCTTTTTAGGGATTAACTTTATTGTTGCTTCTTTAAACTTGTCTGGGAAATATCCAGCTGAGATGGTTGCATTAAATATGTGTCTTAGAGTTTCTTTGGCTATGCTGGGGAGGTTGGATAGAATAGTTTTGTTGACTCCGGTTTCTCCTGGGCAGGTTTTTCTCATGTTTTTTATGATGGCAGTAATTTCTCCTTCCGTGATGGGGGAGGTAAAGATTGTGTCAGAATCTAGTCTGGCTGGGTCTGCTGAATGATATGCAGTGAGTCTGTCGTGGTTGTTGATTAGATATTCTCTTACGTTGTTTTCGTGTGTTTGGTCGTTTTGTTCTTCGTCCTGTTCTTGAAAAATGGATTCCCAGTGTGATCTGTGGGTGTTATCTTTTTCTGAGGGGGAGTGTTTTCTTTCTCCGTGGGGGTCAAGTATGTAGTGTGGGTCGGGGTTAGAGTAGCCTGAGAGAGTTTTTATTTTTCGCCAGAAGATGGTGGGGTCGTTGTATGAGTTGGCGGTGTTGGTAATGATGCTGGCCCAGTGTGTGTTATGTTCCGTCATTAAGGATGTGTGCAGCTGAGCTTGGAGCGCTTTGTATTGTGTGAAGTGTGCTCTTGTCCAGCCGTGTGTTTGGGAGTGTGATCTAAGTGCATTGTATTGTTGGATGAGAATCTGTGTCTCTCTGCTGTGTTTTGGATGTGTTATTGTTCTGTAAGAAGTTGTGGGGATGTTGTTATTGATTGCAGATTTGATTGAGGAGTACCAACTCTCGAGGGACTGATCTATGTCTTCGAGTGTGCCTTCTTCAGGGTTAGGGAAGTTTGTAAAAGCTGTACATAATTCTTGTTTGAAATCTTCCCAGTTGTCCAAGGAGAAATTGGGTCTGGGTGGAGTGGGGACAAGTATTGGGGCAGAGGAGATTGTAGCAATGATAGGGGTGTGGTCGCTGGTAGTGAGAGGCCCAGGGGAGAAGTAGATGTTGTGATGTGCATTCATGTTACTTAATGCTATGTCTGGGGTGGTGGTGGAGTTGTGGGAATAGTATGTGGGGAAATGGGGTCCTATAAATCTTATTGTGGTGTCAGAGATAAGTCTGGCTAGTTGTCTCCCGACGATGTTCGAGTTCCTATTACCCAGGAGATGGTGTCTGGCGTTGAGATCTCCTATAAGATATACAGGAGTGTTCCTTCTGAATAGGTTTATGAAATCCGGGGTTGGGAGGTATGGTCGGCTAGGAGGGAGGTATGCTGTGGCAATGATGATTTTGCCCGTGTGTGTTTGGATTTCTGCAGTGTCCTTCCTCCTGAGTCTTATAAATAGAATTTGGAGAGATTCGTCCACTCCTGCTTCTTGGCAGGGGGCTGTTGTCCTACCGTTTCACAAGCCAGGTATTGCAGGTCACCATCTTGGTTTGCGTGGTAGGTTGCCTTTACTGATTATGGAATTTTTCCGTATTGGTGCCACCTTGTTTCCCTCATATCCTCAAGAGGAGGGAGTGCCTCAAACTAGTGTCCTTAGTGTCACCGTCTTTGCTAAAGTTCAGGAAGATTTTGTTGGCTCTGTTCCGGAGGGAGTGTCTGCCTCGCCATATCCTCGCTATCCACATCCGTTTGGGTACAGGGTGAAGGCTGCCATAGGGGGATGTGGATGTTCCAACCTTTCTTGTTTGTCCTGTGCGTGTACCAAGGATGGCTCCCTGGCTCCTCTCAGGGGTGCAACCGTGTGTTTACTTTCCTGAGAGAGGGGCCTTTCTTTCCTCACAGGCGGCTCTTTGCTATTTTTTAGAACATGCTTCCTCTCCACAGTGTCTCGATTCTCGTATGTACTGATGGATTGAAATCCCGTGAGGGGACAGGCTTGGGTGTTATATTTCCCGATTTCATTCGTGGTAGGAGTCTTCCCCATCGTATCTACTTTTATCGCAGAACTTACTGCTATTTTACTCGCAGTCAAATTGATATTTAGCTTCCCTCCTGTTTGTTATACAGTTTTTAGCGACTCTGCCGATCTCCATTTTGTGTTTTCCCGTCCAATCCTCTTTTGTTGTCTACAGTGTTTTAAAATGGCTGAGCTTGCTAGGGACTGCTTTGTGGTTTTGTACCATTGTGGGCAATGAGCATGCTGACGCTCTGGCAAAGGCTGCTGCCTCTCGCCCATCCTCATCTCTCCCCTGCCTCGCTCAGTGATATTCATCTAACCACTCACTGTTTGCTCCCACTGGCAGAGTAGGTGGGATGCGGTGGGGGCCAACAAAATGTGTGATATTTGTGGGTAAACGGGCCCCTTCATTTGCCGAGGTCTGAATGCAGGTGGGAGACGGCTTTATGCTGGCTCCGAATGGGCCATTCCTGGTTCTCTCATTGATTTTTAATGGAGGACTCTCCCCCTACTTTCTGTGTGGAATGCTTCGTCCCCCTGACTCTTCGGCTTTTGCTGATGGTGTCCACTGTTGGGGAATTGCGCCATCGTTACCTCTCTGAGCACCGGGTAGGTGAGGGATTGTAGTCTTCTGTTGGTACTTGGAGAGGATGCTTGTTGTGGTGGAGGGGGAAACCTTTGCTTGGTGTAGGCAGCTGCACTACCGTGTAAAATTTAGTATACAGTGGTTTTAGTTTTTTTTTTTTTTTTTTTTATGTGTCCGACTCTGGGCATAGGCTTCACAGCCTGCTATCAAGGCTCAGCAGTCCTCCTACATACCATACACCTCTACATGTCACCACTTCGGCGCTAACACCCACCGTACATATTGAATACATGCTAGGGCTGTCTCATACAGGACTGGTGTATTGGTATTAGCGGGGGTATTTTTACGACATGTCGGCGGGTCTTCTGGTAGATCAGTAAAGCCTGATTTAATGAAATTCAAATCCTTAAACTGTTCCCTGCCCCAGCCGGGATTCGAACCTGGGTCCGTAAGGACTGCAGGCCACCTCTCTACCGATTGAGCCACCGCCTCCCCGTATGTTCTTAGTGTTTTAGTGTTTTTCTTGTTTTAATTATGAATTGTATTTTGTGTGTGTGTGTGTGTGTGTGTGTGTGTGTGTGTGTGTGTGTGTGTGTGTGTGTGTGTGTATGTATGTGTATGTGTATGTGTGTGTGTGTGTATGTGTGCGTGTGTGTGTGTGTGTGTGTGTGTGTGTGTGTGTGTGTGTGCGTGTGTGTGTCTGTGTGTGTGTATTTCATCTTTTCGAGTGCTTTTATTCTCGTTGTCATCCGGCGGCATATGACCCTGGTTGTTGTATCGCCAGATTTTATTGTATATACTTATTCAGTTCAATTTACCCTACCCTACTCTTCTCAACCCTACACTAGCCTACCTCAGCCTACCCTACCCTACCCTGCCATTGCCGACCCAACTCTACCCTACTTTAACCTACCCTCCCCTGTACAGCCCTTTCACCACTACATTACTTTTCCTGTTTTCTTCTCTCTACCTTCGGATGATTTTCTTCACCTCTACTGGAAGGGTTAAATACTGCCATCATCAACCCCATCTCTATCAGGGGATCTCCTAAGCTGAATAAAATCATGCGGTCAGCTAGGACAATGTAAATAAGTTGTTCTCGGCTTGAAAGATTAAATGATTCTGTCCCGTCATCCTAAGAGGGTTTTCTGAAGCTGTAGGATATCGTCAGAAGCTAGCAAAGAGTAAAAGTGACATCCGCAAACCGAGAGCTCTGCGTCCAGCGCTCCGCGGTTCAAGTCCCAGAGGTGGACATATGTTTTGACGTGTAGACGTTACCAGGGCGTAGCTTGGTGGCCTACCCTTTAATATTCTGGACTAATGGTGGTCTAGCCTCGTGCACCTGCGCTCCACCACAAAAAAATAAAATAAAAAGGAAAGCCAAGGGTCATGAATGAACTAAAGGACTGAACTAAGCGGGGAAGAACAAAAATCGTAGAGAAGATCGCCCCAAATCTGATGAGACAGTGTAGTATAACTGAGTGAAATAGGCGTTGGATATGACGGAACTATTATGATTTGTAATTATAATATGGAGTCCTAACACCCTGTCCAAACCGACCCAATCCTACCTCACCCTGCAAAAACCGACCCAATCAAACCCCACCCTGCCAAAACCGACCCAATCAAACCCCACTCTGCCAAAACCGACCAAATCCTAACCCACGCTGCCAAAACCTATCCTATACTGTCATAACCGACACAATCCTACCTCACCCTGACAAAACTGACCCAGTCCTACCCCACCCTGCCAAAACCGACCCAACCCTACCCCACCCTGCCAAAACCGACCCAACCCTACCCCACCCTGCCAAAACCGATCCAACCCTACCCCACCATGCCAAAACCGATCCAATCCTACCCCACCCTGCCAAAAAAGACTCAATCCTGCCCCACCCTGCCAAAACCGACCCAACGCTACCCCACCCTGCCAAAACCAAACCATTCCTACCACACCCTGCCAAAACCGACCCAATCCTACCACACCCTGCCAAAACCGACCCAACCTTACCCCACCCTGCCCAAAAAAACTCAATCCTACCCCACCCGCCCAAAACCGACCCAACGCCACCCCACCCTGCCAAAACCGAACCATTCCTACCACACCCTGCCAAAACCGACCCAGTCCTACCTCAACCTGCCAAAACCGGTCCAATCTTACGCCGCCCTGCCAAAACTAACCCAACCTTACCCCACCCGGCCATAACCGACCCGACGCTACCCCACCCTGCCACAACCGTCCCATCCCTACCCTACCTTAACCAAACCAGTCTTATCTAACTCATTGTCCACATTAACACTTTTTTCCATATTCATCTTTCTTCCTCCAGACGATTTTCTTCAACTCTGGAGAGAAATTTCGTACTGGAGGGGTTAGATACAATCACCATCAACCCCTTCACTACGAGGGGATCTCCTAAGCTGAATAAAATCGTCCGGTTACCTAGAACAAAGTAACTAAGTCATTCTCTGTCTGAAGGGGTTATTGTGTCTGTCCCATCATCCCGAGAGGGTTTCTTTAAGCTCCAGGAAATCGTCTGAAGGTAGCAAAGTGTAAACATGACGTCAGCACTTGGTCTATGCGCCACAGATCGAATCCCGGAGGTGAACAAAGGTTTTTATATCATATAGACGTTTTATATTTTATATTTTACAACTTTCAGAGGCATTTACTCAGCTTTAGGAGTCATGGATAGGCTTAATCAAACGTATCGAACCTCCCATGTTAGAAAAAATAGCTTACAGAAATGTGTCCTCGTACTGAAGGGGTGGAATGGACAGCTCGAGTGACTAAGATATTGAATTATGTATAAGACTGGTTTTGTTTATTATTATTATTATTATTATTATTATTATTATTATTATTTCAGGCAAATGTCCCAGGCTTCTAGACTGGCTGACTAGCGAATATTATTAAGTCTCCCGTGGCTCCGTGCTCCTTCCACTCAAGAGCCTGCACTTCACGCATTCCACGCACAAGATGGCGCCACCGCTGCATTCCTGCGAAGACGAGAGGTCAAGAGGACGACACTTGCTTTTTGTTTGTTTACTGTAATTGCTTAAAGTTGTGATCCCTCCAACTTGAATGCTCAGTTGTAACTATAGATAACTAGAATACGATGCTAGTCACGAAGAAGGGCTATGAAAAGATACAGAGCTCGTAGTATTGGCTGGATGAATCATTCTTGCGTGATAATCAAAGACGGTGAATAAAACCCACACTTGTAGACGAAGAATATAATTACCAAACAGTTTCGGTGGACACTGCCACCATCTTCAGTGGTCAAGATAGTGAGAGGGAGTGACATACTGATTATACAAGGGTTCCTTTTTATGCGTGTGTGTGTGGAAGGGTGGGGTAAAGGTGAGGTGGGGTGGGGTAGATTGTAAGCGGGGATTAACCCAAGGGGGATTTTGGGGGGGACATTACCGGACAGGTCAGGTGTAATTCCTATCTGACCTTACCTGTGTCGTAGCAGGAAGGGAGTTCCTGACCTGACCTGTCCGGTAATGTCCCCCCCAAAATCCCCCTTGGGTTAATCCCCGCTTACAATCTACCCCACCCCACCTCACCTTTACCCCACCCATCCACACACACACGCATAAAAAGGAACCCTTGTATAGTTAGTAAGTCACTCCCTCTCACTATCTTGACCACTGAAGATGGTGGCAGTGTCCACCGAAACTGTTTGGTAATTATATTCTTCGTCTACAAGTGTGGGTTTTATTCACCGGCTCGTAGTATTTTTTTCTTTTAACTAAGATACATGAAATAAGCTGCAAAAATACGAAAATACGAGCTTACTTAATGTAAATGAATTATGGTACGTTCAAGATGGAGGGAAGGCATTTTGTATTTTGTTTGTGATGTTATAGTGTCTCTCAGGATCCTCTCTCGGCTGAACCAAATTGTCTGGCGTCAGCTGGAACATGATGCTAGAGTTATGTCGGTCGTGAGGGGGTTAATGGTGACGGTATTGACACTGTCAGACTCCTATGACTCACTCAGTCGAATAAAATCGTCTGAGCTGAAATGGGGTACTAGAGTTGTCCCAAGCAACAGAGGGTTAAGAATCTTAATCCCCTGAGTGATGCTTGTCCCGAGCATCACTCAGTGGTCAAGATAGTGAGAGGGAGTGACATACTGACCATTCAAGGGTTCCTTTTTATGCGTGTGTGTGTGTGGAAGGGTGGGGTAAAGGTGAGGTGGGGTGGGGTAGATTGTAAGCGGAGATAAACCCAAGGGGGATTTTGGGGGGGACATTACCGGACAGGTCAGGTGTAATTCCTATCTGACCTTACCTGTGTCGTAGCAGGAAGAGACATGTCCCTCCCTGCTACGACACAGGTAAGGTCAGATAGGAATTACACCTGACCTGTCCGGTAATGTCCCCCCCAAAATCCCCCTTGGGTTAATCCCCGCTTACAATCTACCCCACCCCACCACACCATTTCCCCCCCCATCCACACACACACGCATAAAAAGGAACCCTTGAATGGTCAGTATGTCACTCCCTCTCACTAAGATTCTTAACCCTCTGGTGCTTGGGACAACTCTAGTATTCCATTCCAGCTGACAGACGATTTTGTTCGGCTGAGTAAGTCATAGGAGCCTGACAGTTACTACACTGTCACCATTAACCCCCGCATGACCGGCATAACTCTGGTATATCGCGTTCCAGCTGACGCCAGACAATTTGGTTCAGCCGAGTGGGTCTGGGGCCTGGGGGGCACTAAATGAAAATATCCAAAAAATATTAAAGGGGGGCTATATCAATTTTGCCACAGGAGGTATACCAAAACTGGACTTTTTAATAAAACCCCTTCCTCTCTCACTCCCTGTGTTTTGTATATACCCTTCTCTATCTGCCTGTGGTTTGTCTGTCCTACCTTCTGTGTGTGTGTGTGTGTGTCCTACCCTCTGTGTGTGTGTGTCTGTCCTACCCTCTGTGTGTGTGTGTGTGGTATGTCTACTGTGTGAAGTTGGCTATGTACGTGTCTTGTGTGTGTGTGTGGTGTGTCTACTGTGTGAAGGTGGCTGTGTACGTGTCTTGTGTGTGTGTGTATGTATGTAGTAGTGTGTTTAAGTGTGTGTGAGCTGAACTGTAAGTATGGGGCCTTGTGGTTTTAAGGAAAGCCTGCTACGCAAACTTCCCTCAGCCACATTTTAAAGAAACCTCTATCACACCGGGACTTGAACCCGGGTCTTCCTGATTAGCAAGCCAGCACCATGCTGACCCTGCTATCGCGGCCCCACAGCGATAGCGGCTAAAACTTCTACTGTATTTTATTTCTTTACATGTTACAAAAAATGGGAAATTGGACAACATGCATAGACTTAACTAAATTGTCATGTACCTATTAATGTCGCTTTAGGAGGAGATATCTCGAAATTTCCTGAGCTACTTGGAATACCTAAGCCTGCAGTTTAATGCTAATCATGAACAAGTGCAATGGAAAGAATATAGAGCAGTTGCTACTTATATAAAGGGAGAAAGTAAAAACTGCAACTTAGTCCGCTACGAACGGCAGGACTTAAACGATTAACCATATATTACATAAACTTAACACACTGAGTGACACAGAAACTAAACATATGATACAAATTCTTTAATGAAACTTATATGAGAGTACAAATGACAAAATATACACTGCACAGGAAGACAGTACAGTACTCATTGGTCATACCTTCCGTGCGAACTCAGAGAATGAAAGCCTATCTGTTGTACCGAACCATATAGACTACATGTCCACCCTAAACTGACAAAAACCTGGCATCTCTCCACCTTGAATGCTGAGCTGTTTCTAGAGATAAAGACTAGATTATCATGCAAATCACAATGAAGATCTATGGGGAGGATGCAAAACCATAATACCGTCTTACTCTGCCACTTAGATACAGGAACTAAGCAGCAGAAGGACTAAAATTTGTCAAGGTGAGCCAACTACAATGACACAGATGAAGTCTGAGATTATATAATGTGTAATCATGAACTGATTGCATCATTCAGTAAAGATTACGAAAGGAAAAGCTATCAAATCTGAAAGTGGAAGTACTATACAAGATATGATTAACCTTGTACATCCATATTCTGAGATATGCTTCCTATATCATAGCCTACACACAAATTCATCCCCCTCAACAGTAATGGTATATTCCTGCTGTCTCCTGACTTCCAATCAACTTATGAAACCTCTCTTCTAATTACAGTACAGTAATATGTTAATGAAGGCTGCTAGTAATTACCTTCAGTATGATCATTCTTATTTAAAGGTAGCAGCAATGGTTAATGAAGGATGTAAGGTATGCAGTCCTTCCAGTTCAATATACTATATCTCCATCAGGCTTTATCCAGTGTCTCTCCTACACATGTTAATACCTTCAGTCTTCACTAGTTTAACTCACAGAGCAGGGATTTTTTTTTTTTTTAATGCCATCTCATGATTATATTTAGCTTTGTATAGACTTCTGGAAGTGTAGGAGTTAGGCACAGCCTCACTGAACTGCAATAGCAGAGACTTTGCATAAGTTGAATAAAATTGCCTTCTGGCACTATGAATAAACTGAAAAGGGCATCACAGGGATTGCAAGAGTTAAAGGGACTCGCGGAGTTTATATCCCCGATGTAAACAAACTACCCATTAGTTTTTACACACATCCCCTCATTTTTTCCAGCCAATTAACCTACTATGCCTGCCCAAGTAAAGGATCACATTCGACCTTAAAACCTAAACAGATGGTGTGAATATCAGGGGATTTAAGTAGCATTGCTTACTCGAGTTTAAAGGGACATCTTGGTCACCTGGAGATACACACCGCCGTATATCATCCTTATAGCTAATAATTACAACTTACATCAGCCGACTACACCTCTCGATAATGACAGCAAACACTGATAAACACAGGGGCATAAGAATTACCATAATAAGAAGTAGACTAACACCGTAAAGAATAAAATCTTCACTCATCTCCAGCATCTCTCAACGTTGCTCCCACAATGTACCAGTGACGTCACACTTCAAATTAAACATTTACTTATTAACATAGAGAACATAGAGGATGGAAGTAATGCGAGTATAAGTGGCTGGGGAATGGCTGGGAGAAGGAGAGAGGTGAGAAGATAGGAAGAAATCAGTAGGATGGAAGTTGTGGAAGCAATGAAGAAAGTTAAATCGGGGAAAGCCCCAGGAATTGATGGAGTGTGTGGTGAAATGCTGAACCATGGGGGAGAGATAGTAGTAGAATGGATGTGGAAGATGTGCAGATTGGCCTGCGAGGAAGGTAGAGTCCCAGAGGATTGGAAGTCAGGTATAATTATTCCCTTGTACAAAGGAAAAGGGGAAAAAGAAGTGTGTGGTAATCATAGGGGCATCTGTCTTCTTAGTATAATAGGAAAAGTGTATGGTAGGATACTTATTGACAGAGTTAGAGAAAGAACAGAGAAATTAGTTGGAGAAAAACAGGGAGGCTTTAGGAAGGGAAGAGGTTGTGTAGATCAGATATTCATTCTTAGATCTTTAGTGGAAAAGTTTCTAGAGAAGGGAAAGAAGTTGTATGCGGCTTTCATGGATTTGGAGAAAGCACATGACAGGGTGGATAGACAAAGATTGTGGAAAGTGTTAAGAATATATGGAGTAGATGGGAAGTTGTTGAATGCTGTGAAGAGTATGTACGATGGTGCAAAGGCTGCAGTGCGTGTGGATGGTGAACTAAGTGAATTTTTCTCTTTGAAAGTTGAGTTGAAACAGGGATGTGTCATGTCTCCATGGTTGTTCAATCTGTACATGGATGGGGTAATAAAAGAGGTACAAGGTAGGGTAGTGGATGTTGGAGTGGCCCTGGTGAAAGAGGGTAGTGTTTGGAAACTCCCTGTACTGTTGTTTGCAGATGATACTGTGTTGTTGAGTGAAGACGAAGGGGAGCTGCAAGGCTTGGTGGATGAGTTTGGGAGAGTGTGTAAGAAACGGAATCTAAAGGTGAATGTAGCGAAGAGTAAAGTGATGGTCTCTGAGAGAGGTGAAGTCAGTGAATGGACAGCGAGGTTGGATGGTGAGGAATTGGAAAATGTGAGTACGTTTAAGTACTTGGGTAGTGTGATGAGTAAGGATGGAGGTTTGGAGGGTGAAGTGCTTGAAAGGGTACAGCAGGGAAGAAAGGTTGCTGGTTCTTTGAAAGCAGTGATAAGAAACAGGGAAGTGAGCATGGAAGTGAAAAAGTTACTACATGACAGTATTGTGATACCAACTCTAACGTACGGAAGTGAAGCTTGGACGTTGTTGGAAGGACATAGGTCAAGAGTGAGAGCAGTGGAAATGAGTTATTTAAGAGGAGCCTGTGGAGTCACATGGAGAGACAGGCTGACGAATGAGGATATAAAGGAGCGTTGTGGTGTGGATGTGGATGTGATAGGAAGCGTTAGGAGAACACACTGAAGTGGTTTGGCCATGTGGAGAGGATGGAGGGTGAAAGACTGACGAAGAGAATGTATGTGAGTGAGGTGGAGGGGGGAAGAGGGAGGGGGAGGCCGAGGATGAGATGGAGGGATGGGGTGGAGAGGTATATGAGACAGGGGGGTGTGAGTTGGGAGCAGGGCAGTAAAATGGCGGGGGACAGGACGACTTGGAGGCGATTTGTTTGTGGCCACCCCAAACGGGATTGAGGCGTCTGGCAATAGATAGAGATAGATAGAAGATTAAATAACTAAAGCTAACACTGATTTGAACTAATACACATCTGGTCCACAGGTCATGCTGGAGTCTGCTGCCTTGACGCTGCTTCCTTGCCACACTGGTCATACCCTGCTGAAGTTTGGTCTGCCCTGCTGTGAGAAGCCTTACGGTGGTGTGGTGTCTTCCCCTACTCTGAGATGCCTGGTGGTGTGGTGGTGGTGGCGGCGGTGGCGGCGGCAGGGTGTCGTGTCTTCCCCAGCCGTGAGATTACTTGCTGCTGCTGCTGGTGATCTGCCCTGACCTGCCGAGAGAAGCCTGGTGGTGATGGTGTGATCTGCCTTGCAAGTCCAGGATGTTCTGTGGACAAATGCTACTTTTGAATGCATATTTTATATTGCTGTCTCTGTTAATGTATTTTGTACTGAAGTATTAATAATGAAAACTTAAATTTTCTGTCTTGTTTCATTACCTTTTTAACTGTGGCTTTGACTTAATATAGGTGATAAGTATATTGCGCTCTGCAGTCTTGTGTGTTGTGGGGACGGCTTTTGTGATGAGCTAAGACATTCTGATCGCTTCACCAAATTACTGCTCAGCCGTGTGATCGTGGACATAAAAGATTATACAATACAATGATATACAGCTAAGCATAAAAAAGGTTATGGGAATTCTCCACCATGCAATCAGTGGACCTAAATTAAAGCCTATATTATAAAGCTAAGCCTGAAGAGGGTTGTGGGAAGTAGATAATGATGCAGGGTAGGCACTGGTAATGTTCACTTAGCCGTGCCCGCAACACACAAGAACTGGGTGGCGTAATATATGGACCACCTTGTATAATGAGAGGCCGTAAGTGTGTGCTGACCCACAAAAATGCCCCGTCATAACTATTACTGTGTCTTGTAGGAAGCACAAAGAAAACAGGCCACAGAATACCTCCTTGTCTCTCGTTCCTCCTACACAAACATACACGCCTTTCACTTTAACTTGACACAGAGTTTCATTTAAAGTATATGAGAATGTCACGCAGATCAGTAGCAGAAACAGCCAATACTACAGCCCAACATCCTTTCCACGGCACTCATTCGTGACTACCATCAAATTCTAGTGATAACTATCGCTACTACTCGGCAAACCGTATGGAAACTATAAGCTATCTGTCTATCCATCTATCTATAGCCAGACGACTTAATCCCGTCAGAGGTGGCCACAAACAAGTCGCCTCTATGCCACCCTGTCCCCTGTCATTCTGCATCACTCCCCCTAATTCACACACACCTTCTCTCATATACATCCCAACTCCATCCTCCACTTATAAGTAATACATTAAAACAACCGTGAATTACTACCGCACAAGCTGAGCCGTAATCATATCCAACACAAACACGAAGGAGCTTTAAAGAACAGAAAACAATACCTTGATAGCAGAAGACACTAACACCACAAGTACTGACAGCCTACACCAAGAAATATAACTAATTTCAGTCAGAGACGAAGTGAATATGAGAGGCACACAGTTCATCACTTCAGCTCAAGATCCGTCCCACCTTTGTAACCTTATGTTGCATCATCCTCTCCACAAACAAAATCAAACAACCGCCCAACACTACACAGAGTATCTTTGCAACATATCCCCTCCTGCACACTTCCCAGACACATACATAAACTCACAAACACCCCAGCCAGCCAAAACTTTCTGCCAAACACATACATAAACACACAGACACCCCAGCCAGCCAAAACTTTCTATACCAAACACATACATAAACACACGGACACCCCAGCCAGCCAAAACTTTCTATACCAAACACATACATAAACACACAAACACCCCAGCCAGCCAAAACTTTCTATACCAAACACATACATAAACACACGGACACCCCAGCCAGCCAAAACTTTCTATACCAAACACATACATAAACACACAAACACCCCTGCCAGCCAAAACTTTCTCCCAAACAGCATCCTTCATGTGCCACCACCAGCCATACACCCTTCAGACACTACCGAACCCAGAGACACGAGTACACCAACCTTCCCTGCTACAATACTAACACAAAATATAACACATACAATCCCCTGTGATCATACTGCAAAGTGGCACCCCCACACCACAGCACACCCACTCACTTCCTGCACCACACCACCACAACACAGACAGTCCTTCAACATAGCACTGGGTTCACATCCAGAGGAGCCTAAGATGTAACAAGAACAACAACAACAACTCAGGCCAAGTTAAAGTGAAACGAGTCTAGGTACAGTCATGGACAGAGAAACCTGGACAGGTGAGGCGAGGCAAATGTCATATTTTCTCTTTTCCCCGGCTTGTCCGTCACTCTTCCTTCACGACTCCTTTCCCCCATCCCCCCCACCCCCCATCCCGTTTACCCTCTCTTCATAGCACCTGCCAGGCTGCACTCCCTATACCCCCTTCCCTGCCCCCATACACGCCAGTTCGCTAATCCGCCTACCTTGAACCGTGTGTGTGTGTGTGTGTGTGTGTGTGTGTGTGTGTGTGTGTGTGTGTGTGTGTGTGTGTGTGTGTGTGTGTGTGTGTGTGTGTGTGTGTGTGTGTGTGTGTGTGTGTGTGTGTGTGTGTGTGTGTGTGTGTGTGTGTGTGTGTGTGTGTGTGTGTGTGTGTGTGTGTGTGTGTGTGTGTGTGTGTGTGTGTGTGTGTGTGTGTGTGTGTGTGTGTGTGTGTGTGTGTGTGTGTGTGTGTGTGTGTGTGTGTGTGTGTGTGTGTGTGTGTGTGTGTGTGTGTGTGTGTGTGTGTGTGTGTGTGTGTGTGTGTGTGTGTGTGTGTGTGTGTGTGTGTGTGTGTGTGTGTGTGTGTGTGTGTGTGTGTGTGTGTGTGTGTGTGTGTGTGTGTGTGTGTGTGTGTGTGTGTGTGTGTGTGTGTGTGTGTGTGTGTGTGTGTGTGTGTGTGTGTGTGTGTGTGTGTGTGTGTGTGTGTGTGTGTGTGTGTGTGTGTGTGTGTGTGTGTGTGTGTGTGTGTGTGTGTGTGTGTGTGTGTGTGTGTGTGTGTGTGTGTGTGTGTGTGTGTGTGTGTGTGTGTGTGTGTGTGTGTGTGTGTGTGTGTGTGTGTGTGTGTGTGTGTGTGTGTGTGTATCCTTGACACAAGCAACTCCCTACATTTTTCCGATCACAACCCATCCCTCCCTCTTCCCTACGGCTACTCTGCTAACACACACACACACACACACACACACACACACACACACACACACACACACACATGAGAAGCTCATCTTCATTCTTCGTATACGCAGCTGCTCTCTCTCTCTCTCTCTTTTTCAAGATTCTGTACGAGAGAATAATAATGTCAATGCAAAGTATGCCTTTATTATTGTGATATAAGTATTATAAAATAAAACTTAGGAATATATTTAAAGAAAACAACTGCAGTAGGCTGGTCGGCCCATGAGAGGCATCTCCTCCTGATTTTGGATCTGCATACGAAAGAGATAGAGATAGATAAAGAGAGAAGTGAGGAGTGACCACTTGTCCCTCTCTCTCTCTCTCTCTCTCTCTCTCTCTCAATAATCTGTAGCAGTGAATAATAACGTCAGTGCAAAGTATGCCTTTACTGTGATATAAGCATTACAAATTAAAACACTGGAACACATTTAGAGGAAACAACTGCAGGAAATCCTCTCGAGACGTCAGCATATGGAACTGTCATTATTTCCCTGCGGGCCAATTAACCTCCACCTTCATACTTGCCTACTCCCTTCTGCCACCATTTTCGACAATTCTCCTCATCTTTACTTTCCAATTCAGAGCATGCCATTCGTTATGATGATAATTGCGCACACACACACACACACACACACACACACACACACACACACACACACACACACACATATATATATATATATATATATATATATATATATATATATATATATATATATATATAAGACAGAGATAGAGAGATGGTAGATGGGGGAGGAAGGAGGGGGAGAAGAAAGGATGGAAGCAAGTGTTTAGTTTGAGAGAGAGAGAGAGAGAGTTGCCACCATTTTCGCCAAAGACTCCACTATATTTCTCCTCATCTTTACTTTCCGATTCAGATCATGCCAATAGTCATGAAAGTCATGATAATAATTGCACACACACACACACACAGATATATATATATATATATATATATATATATATATATATATATATATATATATCAGGAGTTGAGAGAGAGAGAGAGAGAGAGAGAGAGAGAGAGAGAGAGAGGTGAGAAGTGTCTACTTGTCCCCTGGGAATGGCCAGCCTTCCCGGGTAATATGAGTAGGACGGAGAGGAGGTGAGGGAAGGAAGGGGATGGGGGGGTACGGTTCATATGGACGAAGATTTAGTGGAAAAATCGAAAAGGAAAAAGAAACTATCAGCTCAGCCCCTGAGTGTCCAGGTTTCTTTGTCCATGACTGTACGAAAGGAAAATTATTTCATGTTATTTTGTAAGAGCTTCGGGTACACAAAGTTACAAGGCCACAGGGAACGAACTGCATACCGAGGGTGTAATACTACGGCGGCTTAGGGGGGTTTATACCACTTTTCTTCAGTGATTTATTGTTCAACCGAGCGAAGGAGAGAATTTTACAAACCCTTTGCCAAATTCGGAACACGAGTGACCGTGTGAAGGATTAAGAGGGCCCCTCGGGATTCTGGACCTTCCTCCTTCCCTCTTCAGTTTTCTTTCCTCCACACACACACACACACACACACACACACACACACACACACACACACACACACACACACACACACACACACACACACGACGCTTAAATAATAAAACAATGTGTAGCCTCTATTTATCTGTCAGTGTCCTGATATCGGTCCATATGAGGAGGGATGGAGGATGGGAGTGGCCCGGGTCGGAATGTGGGGAGGGGTTGGGTAAGGAAGCAATGAAATAGCCATGAAAGATGAACATAAGAACATAAGAAGAGAGGATAACTGCAGTAGGCCTGTTGGCCCATGCTAGACAGCTCCTAGAAGAGTAACTGAACTACTAGAATTAGATAAGGATAGCAAACAAGAAGGCTCTCCCCCGCCCTCCAAACCCTCCAGCTGAAGCCGGCAGGAAAAAGTCAGAAAGAACACCAGGCCGTATAGAAAAACTGGCGTGGACATTTTACAGGAAAGTGTGAAAGGAGAATAGAGACTATCATAGTGTAACCTGAAAGAATCACTATGTATATGCATGAAGGAAGGTAGGTAAGTATAGAGAGGATGAAGAAGGAAGAGGGAGGAGAGGTGGAGAGAGGGAGATGAGTATAGGGGAAGGGAGAGGGGGAGAGGAGGGGGACAAAGACAGGTGATACAGCGATAGAGGAAAATAGTTGACATGGCAAAATAAAAACAGGGGTGAGAAAATAAAAATATGCAGATGAGATGGATTGTCATTACGTGGAGTGACTACTGGTGGAGAGAGAGGCGAAGTACAAGAGGAGGGATGGAGGGCAGGAAGGAAAGGAGGAGAGGAAAAGTGCAGGAGGAAGAAAGAAGGGTGGGAGTCTTTACGTGGGAATTTTGTAAGAAGGTAGGCAGGGGAAAATACTGCTGGTTGATGGGCCTGTGAAAAGTAGGTATACCCTTTCTCAGGAAACATGAATGAGAGAATTTTACAAAGCCTTGGCCAGTAGGTAAGTAGGCTGGTAGGTAAAGAATCACTATGTATATGCATGAAGGAAGGTAGGTAAGTAGTAGACAGAAAGGCAAGTAATCTAGTAGACAGGTAGATGGTTAAATCGATATAAACAAAAGTGTGAGAGACAAAGGGAGACGTGGGAGGTCAAGGCCTTCTAAAATTAGAAGGTCTCTCCAATCCTCTTGTGACGTCAGCCGCGTAGGTCAGGGGCAAGATGTGTCGTCAGGAAGCGGTCTCTTTGTTGTGTGTGTGTGTGTGTGTGTGTGTGTGTGTGTGTGTGTTGTTTAAATGATATTATATATTAATAGACTTATTGGTACTCAATAATTTTATTCACGTGAAAAATTTACAATGGTAAAAGAAGAGTTACTACAAAAGAAGCGTATGTAGTGACATCTGAAATCTGGCATGATTTATTATATATATATATATATATATATATATATATATATATATATATATATATATATATATATATATATATATATATATAAATCATATACGTATTGGGGCTGTTATATTGGAGGTATATTGGGGCTGTTATATTGGTGGTATATTGGGGCTTTTATATTGGTGGTATATTGGGGCTGTTATATTGGTGGTATATTGGGGCTGTTATACTGGTGGTATATTGGGGCTGTTATATTGGAGGTATATTGGGGCTGTTATACTGGTGGTATATTGGGGCTGTTATATTGGTGGTATATTAGGGCTGTTATATTGGTGGTATATTGGGGCTGTTATACTGGTGGTATATTGGGGCTGTTATATTGGAGGTATATTGGGGCTGTTATATTGGTGGTATATTTGGGCTGTTATATTGGGGCTGTTATACTGGTGGTATATTGGGGCTGTTATACTGGTGGTATATTGGGGCTGTTATACTGGTGGTATATTGGGGCTGTTATATTGGTGGTATATTGGGGCTGTTATATTGGTGGTATATTGGGGCTGTTATATTGGAGGTATATTGGGGCTGTTATATTGGTGGTATATTGGGGCTGTTATATTGGAGGTATATTGGGGCTGTTATATTGGTGGTATATTGGGGCTGTTATACTGGTGGTATATTGGGGCTGTTATATTGGAGGTGTATTGGGGCTGTTATATTGGAGGTATATTGGGGCTGTTATATTGGAGTTATATTGGGGAGATTGGAGTTATATTTTATTTTATATTATTGTTTTATTACTATTCGTTATGAAAAAATATAAACTGATTTACAATAGTATTACTGATCGAAGGATCAACAGTAGCATTTTCTTTATAAATATTCATTATATTCTAAAATTTACATTGAAAATACAATCTCTCTCTCTCTCTCTCTCTCTCTCTCTCCCTCTCTCTCTCTCTCAGTCACTCGATATTCATGTCTCCCTCATCTAAACCTTCCCCCTCCCCCCATCCCGTTAATCCGATCCCTCCTCTTCCCTATGCTATACACCAAGGGCACAGCGTGGGAGCGGTGTGGTGGCGGTTGGTGGTTGGGGACCCAGGGGAGGGGGTAAGGTTTGGTGGTGACCTGCTAATCCCAACCCTTCCCCCATAATCTGGGGACTCCTATCGCCGCAGCCTCCCTCTCCCGCACCCACACTCTGTAGCCTCACACTTGTATTTACAATGCCTTTTTCCTGGATGTATATGTAGATCACTATGTATAAGTTTTATGTGTGTACGAATGTATTACTGTTTGTGACCTCTGTTTCCTATTCCATTCACCGATCTTGTGTACGTGAATATGTATATACATATGGTATATATCAGTATGCTCAAACAAATTCCATGTAACTACATACAACAGCACTCTTTATACTCACTGTACAGTTTAATACATGTATTACTGTATAAAAGATTACTAATTAGTCCACTTTAAAATTATTGACCAATCACACGTACAGTATATTGTAATCTAATATAATACATTAATAGGCTCGGGAAGATGACTACCTAAGTATCATCTTCCTTTTGAGATATTGTACAACTACTATTTTTATATGTACAGTATTGTGTATCTCAATAAATGTATCAAATTCAATTCCTCTTCCCTAGGCTACTCGACTATCACTATGAAAACACACACACACACACACACACACACACACACACACACACACACACACACACACACGACGCTTAAGTAATAAAACAATGTGAAGTCTCTATTTATCTATCAGTGCCCAGCAGGGGCGCACCAAGGAATTTTCTAAGGGGGGGTCCCAATTTGGCAGTTTCCTGAAGTTTACATATAAGTTTTATAGATCTTTTTTGTATTTATATATATATATATATATATATATATATATATATATATATATATATATATATATATATTCTGATAGAATGATAGATTTTTTGGTAGGTCGTCAGTTATTTAAAAAAAACGTGTTTGTGTGTGTGTATGTGTGTGGGGGGGGGGCAAAAAGCTAGGTGAAGAGAGGGGATGGGGATGGATAGGAAGGCAGGAAGGATGATGTTTTGAGTTCAGGGGGGGTAGGTCTGCATGCTAGAGAGAGAGAGAGAGAGAGAGAGAGAGGTGAGGAGTGACCACTTGTCCCCTGGGAATGACCAGCCCCCCCCCAGGCCTTCTAAAATTAGAAGGCCTCGTCGGTGGGGGGGACGGTAAGCCGTGACGTACTAGGTAGTGTTGGGTCAGCTATGGTCGGGAGAGGTCACGCTGTGTGTTCAATAACAATAAGGACGGAAAAACATTGTATTATATATTGATATTTACATTATTTGTATGTTTTATTAAGGTAATAATGCCTTACATGTGTTGTGTTCCCAGATGTAAGGGAAATTATAAAAGTAAGTGTATATTCCATCCCGCAAGATAAAGAACTTGCCTCCACGTGGCTACGTGCCATTAAGCGCGACCAGTTCACTCCAAATCGCAACAGCAGGGTAAGTACAACATTATTTTCTGTTCATTATTATCAGAAAAATGTAGAGAGTACAGTGAGAAGCTTTAAGTCATCGTAGTTGTACTGAATATAAGAAAAATGAGGCCTTAGCCATGCTAGGGTGTAGGACCAAAGCCATTACACACACGTGGCTGGAGCTGGATAAGAGAGGAATATATAACCCTTCATTTTTCCTACATATCTCCACAGCTTTCCTCTATAAAGAAACTGAATCGAATTCAAACGAAATCTGCATTACCTTGTTCACCCCGTATATAAAATGCCCAATATAATACCTCCAGTATACCATCAATATAACACCCCAATACACAGTAAGATTCTAAGTATAACACCCCAATATACTACCAATATTACAGCCCCAATATACCACCAATGTAACACCCCAATATACCACCAATATAACACCCCAATGTAATACCAGCAATATAGCACCCCAATATACCACCAATATAATATCGCAGTATACCACCAATATAACATTACAATATAACAGCCCCAATATACCACCAGTATAACAGCCCCAATATACCACCAATATTACAGCCCCAATATACCATCAATGTAACACCCCAATATACCACTAATATAACACCCCAATGTAATACCAGCAATATAGCACCCCAATATACCACCAATATAATATCGCAGTATACCACCAATAAAACATCACAATATACCACCAATAAAACAGCCCCAATATACCACCAGTATAACAGCCCCAATATAACAGCCCCAATATACCACCAATATAACAGCCCCAATATACCACCAGTATAACTGCTTGCATTGCGCAGTTGACCCTTGTGCGGTGTGATGCGGTGAGGATCTGTCCGTTCTCCCTTTTGGGGCTAAGATGCGAATGAATGTGTTTGAATGGATGAGTAAATGGAGAGTGAGTCGTCCTGTCTCGGCTACCTCCCTTTCCTTGGGGGAAGCAGCCTAGGTATATAGATAGATAGATAACAGCCCCGATATACCACCAGTATAACAGCCCCAATATACCACCAGTATAACAGCCCCAATATACCACCAGTATAACAGCCCCAATATACTATACCCTTTCTCAGGAAACATGGAGTGAATTTTACAAAGCCTTTGCCAAAATCGGATCACGAGTGACCGTGTGAAGGATTAAGAGGTCCCCTCGAGATACTGGACCTTCCTCCTTCCCTCTTCTGTTTTCTTTCCTCTACACACACACACACACACACACACACACACACACACACACACACACACACGACGCTTAAATAATAAAACAATGTGTAGCCTCTATTTATCTGTCAGTGTCCTGATATCGGTCCATATGAGGAGGGATGGAGGATGGGAGTGGCCCGGGTCGGAATGTGGGGAGGGGTTGGGTAAGGAAACAATGAAATAGCCATGAAAGATGAAGAAAAATTATTTTATTTTATTTTATTTTTATTATTATTCTTTACGAAAAAACATAAACTGATTTACAATAGTATTACTGATCGAAGGATCAACAGTAGAATTTCCTTTATAAATATTCATTATATTCTAAAATTTACATTGAAATTACAATCTCTCTCTCTCTCTCTCTCTCTCTCTCTCTCTCCCTCTCTCTCTCTCTCAGTCACTCGATATTCATGTCTCCCTCATCTAAACCTTCTTCTTCACTGGTGGAATCCCCCTCCCCCCATCCCAGTAATCCGATCCCTCCTCTTCCCTAGGCTACTCGGCTATCACTACGAAAACACACACACACACACACACACACACACACACACACACACACGACGCTTAAGTAATAAAACAATGTGAAGTCTCTATTTATCTATCAGTGCCCAGCAGGGGCGCACCAAAGAATTTTCTAAGGGGGGGGTCCCCATTTCCCAGTTTCCTGAAGTTTACATATAAGTTTTATACTTCTAAGTTGTGTATGTGGACAAAAAGCTAGGTGATGAGAGGGGATGGGGATGGATAGGAAGGCAGGAAGGATGATGTTTTGAGTTCAGGGGGGGTAGGTCTGCATGCTAGAGAGAGAGAGAGAGAGAGGTGAGGAGTGACCACTTGTCCCCTGGGAATGACCAGGCCTCGCCTCTCTCTCTCTCTCTCTCTCTCTCAAGGTTCTGTAGTAGTGAATAATAATGTCAATGCAAAGTATAACTTAACTGTGATATAAGTATTATAAAATAAATAAAACATTGGGATATATTTATTGAGAACAACTACAAGAAGTCCCCTCGAGACGTCAGCATGTGGAACTGTCATTAATTCCCTGTGGGCCAATTAACGTTCACCTTCATACATGTCTACACCCTTCTGCCGCAATATTCGCCATAGATTCCACAATATTTCACCTCATCTTTACTTTCCAATACAAAGCATACAATTAGTCATGATAATGATTGCACACACACACACACACACACACACACACACACACGAGAGAGAGAGAGAGAGAGAGAGAGAGAGAGGGGGGGGGTAGATGGGGGAGGGAGGAGGGAGACAAGAAAGGACGGAAGCAGAGGTTTAGAGAGAGAGTCAGTCAGGAGGTGCTGTGACCTGAAATGGCAACTTACAAATTCTTGATGACAGGTGAATCAAGCTCAAAAAAAAAAAATAATAAAAAAATAAAATAAAAGGAATAATATGCTATTAAATCTGAATATACAACGAATAACTGGTCCAATATTTTTCGTTTATTTTTAGCGTGTGTGTGTGTGTGTGTGTGTGTGTGTGTGTGTGTGTGTGTGTGTGTGTGTGTGTGTGTGTGTGTGTGTGTGTGTGTGCCTCATGCCCTCAGGCCTTGTCCCTGGCCAGCCTGTATTCCCACAGGTCGTTAAATCAGATGACAGTGACTCTGGAGTAAAATAGACGATATTCTACATTCGTTTTTCCTGAGACAGACACTATATGACATGGTATAATAGGTTGGCAGAGAAATGCGCCAAGACTGCGTTGTCTAGGAAACTATTAAAGCCACAACAGATCTATGGACATCATTAGAAACCTAGTAAAAAAAACAATAGGAGTTACTTGAGGGACTTTTCTCAAAATTTGCCGCGCGAGTTCTGATAAAAGGAAAATAAAAGTACCAAACTGAGTACCAGAACCGAGTTATTCTAGAAGTTAAAAGCTACTGCAGATCTGTTCAGACAGCTGGAAAGCTTATGAAGAAGCAATTGGTACAGTCATGGACAAAGAAACCTGGACACTCAGGGGCTGAGCTGATAGTTTCTTTTTCCTTTTCGATTTTTCCAGTAAATCTTCGTCCATATGAACCGTACCCCCCCATCCCCTTCCTTCCCTCACCTCCTCTCCGTCCTACCCATATGACCCGGGAAGGCTGGCCATTCCCAGGGGACACGTGGACACTTCTCACCTCTCTCTCTCTCTCTCTCTCTCTCTCTCTCTCTCTATCCCTGCTATATATATACATATATATATATATATATATATATATATATATATATATATATATATGTGTGTGTGTGTGTGTGTGCGCAGTTATTATCATGACTATTTCATGGCAAGCTCTGAATCGGAAAGTAAAGATGAGGAGAAATCTAAACACTTGCTTCCATCCTTTCTTCTCCCCCTCCTCCTTCCCCCATCTACCATCTCTCTGTCTCTGTCTCTTATATATATATATATATATATATATATATATATATATATATATATATATATATATATATATATATATATATATATGTGTGTGTGTGTGTGTGTGTGTTTGTGCAATTATTATCATAACAAATGGCATGCTCTGAATTGGAAAGTAATGATGAGGAGAATTGGCGAAAATGGTGGCAGAAGGGAGTAGGCAAGTATGAAGGTGGAGGTTAATTGGCCCGCAGGGAAATAATGACAGTTCCATATGCTGACGTCTCGAGAGGATTTCCTGCAGTTGTTTCCTCTAAATATGTTCCAGTGTTTTAATTTGTAATGCTTATATCACAGTAAAGGCATACTTTGCACTGACGTTATTATTCATTCGTACAGAATCTTGAAAGAGAGAGAGAGAGCAGCTGAGGATGAGCTTCTCATATGTGTGTGTGTGTGTGTCAGCAGAGTAGCCGTAAGGAAGAGGGATGGATGGGTTGTGATCGGAAAAATGTAGGGAGTTGCTTGTGTCAAGGACGGACATACACACACACACACACACACACGGTTCAAGGTCGGCGGATTAGCGAATTGGCGTGTATGGGGGCAGGGAAGGGGTTATGGGGAGTGCAGCCTGGCTGGCAGGTGCTATGAAGAGGGTAAACGGGATGGGGGAAAGGAGTCGTGAACGAAGAGTGACGGACAAGCCGGGGAAAAGAGAAAATATGACATTTGCCTCGCCTCACCTGTCCAGGTTTCTCTGTCCATGACTGTACTACTTAAGTTAAATAGACTTAGCTTTTAACATCAAGCAAGATGGATGGATGCATGGATGTGGAATCGTGGATGCTTGGACCGATGGTAGAGTTCCTGCTGTTTCGTCCTTCCACCTGCCGACAAAAATCACCATCAATATCCTCATCATCATCATCATCATACCTGTCGTCGTCATTATCATCATCATCATTATATACACCGTCATTCTCATTATCATTACCATTCTCATCATCATCATCAATATCATATTATCATCATCACCTACCTATCTATCTATTTATCTATATCTGTTTTTCTATAGCCATACGCCTTAATCCCGTAAGGGGTGACCACAAGCAAATCGCCTTCATGATGTACTGTCCTCTACCATTTAGCTCAAGTATCCCAGTCATATGTTTCTTCTCTTTCCCTCCATCTCATCGTCGGTCTCCCCATCCCCCTCTATCCTTCCAGCTAACTCATGTGCACTCTTCTAGTCATTTTCTTATTCGCCATCCCTTTCCTTGCGATAAATAAAGAGACAGTGAACAATGATTTTTGAAACCCATTGAGTGACCTTAGGAATCCAGTATGTATTTTCAGAATATAGTGTAAATGTTTAGTATTTGTATGGCCAAGAAGAGGAATATCACTGACCTCATTTGCACTCTTATGATATAAATAGTTCGAGTGTGAGGGAAATGCCGTACACACGCACGCACGCACGCAAATACACACAAGCATGCGCGGACACACACACACACACTCTCTCTCTCTCTCTCTCTGTCCTACACACAGTCACCAACTACATTTGAAGAGAAACGAAAAACAAGAGGTGACTCAGCCATAGACATGAAGATCGTCGCCGTCACCATCATCATCGTCATCACCATCATCATCGTTGTTGTAGTCGTCATCATCATCATCATCGTCATCATCATCATCATCATCATCGTCATCATCATCGCCAGGAGCAACAGCGTCAAGCACAGCAATCATCACAACCCTGTTAAAGAGTTACTACATAAGTTCCATCACCGTCATCATCATCATCATCATTATTATCCCAACTGCTTCATCATCATTACAGTCACCATAATCTCGGTCCAGTTAGTTGGTTCAGGAGTTTCAACATCACTATCATCAGCAGCATCACTATCATCATTATCAATATCATCTCCGACAACCCTATTGTCATCATCATCAGCCTGTGACACACCGATGCAGGATAAGGACCTCTGTTCAATCTTACTTGGCGTAAAATTGCAATCTCTTTCTTAAATTTTGTGTTGTGACAAGGGGTTAACACTAGATTGATGCTAGTCATGAAGAAGGGACGTGGAAATGATGCAGAGCTGTATATTTGTCCAAATTTACCACTGCACTACGGGAAATCAGCTGCAAAAAAACGACGATCTCGGCCTAGGCAAATGAAGGAACAACACCATAATATACTTTGTGTCTGTGTCTGTGTGTGTGTGCGTGGGTGAGTTCGTGCATGCGTGCGTGTGTGCGCGCGAGTGTGCATGTGTGTGTGTGTGTGTGTGTGTGTGTGTGTGTGTGTGTGTGTGTGTGTGTGTGTGTGTGTGTGTGTGTGTGTGTGTGTGTGTGTGTGTGTGTGTGTGTGTGTGTGTGTGTGTGTGTGTGTGTGTGTGTGTGTGTGTGTGTGTGTGTGTGTGTGTGTGTGCATGAGCTTCAGGACAAAATAATTTACATACAATAATTTTTTCCATCACATTGTCCCTCTCATATCTGAATCGCACTTATCAGTGTACATTCAGGTCCCAAACTGTACTGTTGGGTGGACATGGACAAGGAGGCAGGCAAGCCTAGTCCACCAGTCTGATCGGAACGAGAATCTACAGGATGACACTCACACTGCTATTTCACTGGTCTGAGACACCAAGATTGAGGCGGTACAAGGCCTCCATCTCCCTCACACCAACAGCCCCCTTGTCTCATCAAAATTACGTCTAGTAGCCTCATAGGTAATATTTCTTTGGGCCATGATACTTCCTGGCTGTCAGTGCGATATCCTTGTGTCCTAATGTAGTCACCTTAATGGCTAAGAACAGCAAATATCCAACACTTACCTCAGGGGACTGATGCAACAGCAATACACACACACCCTCGTCCTTCCACTGTCATACGGCCACTAGCAAAAGTAGCCAAGTAGCGACGCCTACCAAGACGAGAAACGTGTCCAGCTACTTTCACAACCACTAGATGGTACCCGGGCCCTCTCATAGTAGGGGCAACTCTAGTATTTTATTCCAGGTACTGCTTGGCGATAGCATTCAGCTGAGAGTGAGTCATACTGCTATAAGAGTGTTAATACTGTCTCTATTAACTCTCATGATCATACAGCTCTCTTTACCAGCCCTACCCAAAAATAAATAGTGTGTGTGTGTGTGTGTGTGTGTGTGTGTGTGTGTGTGTGTGTGTGTGTGTGTGTGTGTGTGTGTGTGTGGATGTTTTGTGTGAGGGGTGGTGGGGGGTGGAGTGTATAGATTGATGTGGTAGCAGTGTGTGTGTGTGTGTGTGTGTGTGTAGGTGAATGTATTGTGTGTGGTGGGCGGGGGGTGTTTCGTTTGATGTGGTTGCAGTGTGTGTGTGTGTGTGTGTGTGTGTGTGCTTCTGTAGGTGAATGTATTGTGTGTGGTGGGTAGGAGTGTATAGTTTGATGTCGTTGCAGTGTCTGTCTGTGTGTGTGGGTGTGGGTGTGGGTGTGGGTGTGGGTGTGGGTGTGGGTGTGGGTGGGTGGGTGTGTGGGTGTGTGAGTGGGTTTGGATGTGTTGTGTGTGTTGGGTGGTGGGGAGATGAGGGATGTATGATTTGATGTGGTTGCAGTGTGTGTGTGTGGGGGTGGTGAGGGGGGATGTGTTGTATGTGTGGAGGGGTGGGGAGATGGGGGTGTATGGTTTAGTGTGGTTGCTGTGTGTGTGTGTGTGTGTGTGTGCGGGGACAGTGTGTTACCATGGCAATCTCCCCACACCACCACAGTTACATACACAAATTTCCCCACCACCAACTACCGTTAGAGAGTATTGTGTGTGTGTGTGTGTGTGTGTGTGTGTGTGTGTGTGTGTGTGTGTGTGTGTGTGTGTGTGTGTGTGTGTGTGTGTGTGTGTGTGTGTGTGTGTGTGTGTTAGTTCACTACTTGTCAACGAACCTTGGTTATACATAAACATGCTACTAAAGTTAGGGCACAAATATAATGTAGTATGCTATGAAGTCAACTACACTCATAACAACGTCAGGATTCTTCTCCCCTATCGTGTCTCCGTTCTCTGCGTCTGTCTGTCCTCTATCTGTCTGTCTGTCTGCCTGTCCCTTTATTGCAATTAACAAACAACTCTCAACTGTCCACAACTTCCTAGAATATCATACTATCCTGCATTATATTACTTTTTTTCAGGGTAACTTGACTCAGATTTTCGTCCTTTTGCCGCTTACTTCACATGGGTCATTGGCAGAAAAGTGCAGAGCTACGGCTCCTCTTCAATGGCACTTTTTTGTGACTTACATGTTCTAGTATTAATCCATTGCTACATCTCAGTATTCAAGATGGATAGATGGAAATTGTAGGCCAAGTCAGAGTACAGAATGAAGTCAAACAGCATACATTTGGTGGGTGCAGTGGGAACAAGGTGACAGATCACAGACAGGAGGACAATGGCGGGAAAATCCAGCAA
>NW_027643799.1:97500-127500 GCF_032717465.1 Coenobita brevimanus | reverse complement strand
GGACGTTAAATGATTAAGAGAGTTAATAAGTCAGCAAATGTTGATTAATAACAAGACAGGAGACAAGTAAGTTTATCCACATCCAAGTTTTCTAGTATATCAAGAGTACACGATTTACAACATTGTTTCGGTATTTCTTTAATATTACAAAGTAAGTGTGCACTGCTAATGGTTGGCACGAGTCTTGTAAATAATATATATATTTTTTTAATTATATAGCCGGGTGCGTAGAGGTAGACTGTTCAACGACGTATTCTCCCTTGTTTTAAATGACAGTATTATAGACAAACGCTACATATTCGTTGGTTTAATCATGACAAAATTCCTCGTATTCCTACAAAATAACGTGAACAATTAGTGTGGAAAAAAATTCCACACTAGTGTGGAATGACGTCCGCCTGCCCACATCCATGCTCGTCGTTCATTTGTTTTTCCACATTAGCAGACGATTTTCCACAAAACGGCAGCACTGGACTACAAGGCCTCCTCATCTCCCTCACACTAACATCCCCCTTGTCCCATTAGAATTACGTCTAGTAGCCTTATAGATATTATTTCTTTGGGCCATGATACTTCCTGGCTGTCAGTGCGATATCCTTGTGTCCTAATGTAGTCACCGTAATGGCTAAAAACAGCAAATAGCCAACACTTACCTCAGCGGAATGATGCAACAGCAACACACACACACCCTCGTCCTTCCACTGTCATACGGCCGCCAGCAAAAGTAGCCAAGTAGCGACGCCTACCAAGACGAAAAACTTGTTCAGCTACTTTCACAACCACTAGATGGCACCCGGGCCCTCTCATAGTATGGGTAACTCTAGTATTTTATTTCAGGTACTGCTTGGCAATAGCATTCAGCTGAGAGTGAGTCATATTACAATGAGAGTGTTAATGCTGTCTCTATTAACTCTCATGATCATACAGCTCTCTTTACCAGCCCTACCCAAAAATAACGTGTGTGTGTGTGTGTGTGTGTGTGTGTGTGTGTGTGTGTGTGTGTGTGTGTGTGTGTGTGTGTGTGTGTGTGTGTGTGTGGATGTGTTGTGTGAGTGTGGTGCGAGGCGCCTGTGTGTTACCATGGCAACCTCCCGACACCATCACAGTTACATAGACACATTTCCTCACCAGCAAGTTCCACTAGAGAGTACTGTGTGTGTGTGTGTGTGTGTGTGTGTGTGTGTGTGTGTGTGTGTGTGTGTGTGTGTGTGTGTGTGTATGTGGGTGGGTGGATGGATGTGTTGGTGTGGAGTGTGGGGGGTGGGGGTGAATGGTTTGATGTGGTTGCTGTGTGTGTGTGTGTGTGTGTGTGTGTGTGTGTGTGTGTGTGTGTGTGCGTGTTTGTCTGTGTTTGCGTGTATGTGGATGTGTTGTGTGTGTGTCGGGTGGGGGGTGGGGGGTGTATAGTTTGATGTGTGTGTGTGTGTGTGTGTGTGTGTGTGTGTGTGTGTGTGTGTGTGTGTGTGTGTGTGTGTGTGTGTGTGTGTGTGCGTGTTTGTCTGTGTTTGCGTGTATGTGGATGTGTTGTGTGTGTGTCGGGTGGGGGGTGGGGGGTGTATAGTTTGATGTGGTTGCAGTGTGTGTGTGTGTATGTGTGGATGTGTTGTGTGGGGGGGGTGTACGCATTGTTGTGGTTTCAGTGTGTGTGTGTGTGTGTGTGTGTGTGTGTGTGTGTGTGTGTGTGTGTAGGTGAATTGCTGTGTGTGGTGGGTAGGAGGTATATCGTTTGATGTGGTTGCAGTGTGTGTGTGTGTGTGTGTGTGTGTGTGTGTGTGTGTGTGTGTGTGTGTGTGTGTGTGTGTGTGTGTGTGTGTGTGTGTGTGTGTGTGCGTGTTTGTCTGTGTTTGCGTGTATGTGGATGTGTTGTGTGTGTGTCGGGTGGGGGGTGGGGGGTGTATAGTTTGATGTGGTTCCAGTGTGTGTGTGTGTGTGTGTGTGTGTGTGTGTGTGTGGATGTGTTGTGTGCGGGGGGGTGGGGGTGTACGCATTGTTGTGGTTTCAGTGTGTGTGTGTGTGTGTGTGTGTGTAGGTGAATTGCTGTGTGTGGTGGGTGGGAGGTATATCGTTTGATGTGGTTGCAGTGAGTGTGTGTGTGTGTGTGTGTGTGTTGGGTGGTAGGGAGATGAGGGGTGTATGGTTTGATGTGGTTGCAGTGTGTGTTGGGGTAGGGAGGGTGGGTGGATGTGTTGTATGTGTGGGCTGGTGTGGAGATGGGGGGTGTATGGTTTGGTGTGTGTGTGTGTGTGTGTGTGTGTGTGTGTGTGTGTGTGTGTGTGTTAGCTCACTATTCGTCAAAGGACCTTGGTTATACATAAGAAGACATGCTATTAAAGCTGCGGCACAAATATATTATGCTATGAAGTCAACTTCACTCAAAAGAACGCCACGCTTCTTCCCTTTCCTGTCTCCTTGCCTTGCGTCTGTCTGTCTTCAGTCTGTGTCTTTCTTTCTCAATGTCCCTTTATTGCAAACCACAAACAACTCTCAACTGTCCACTACTAGCTAGGACAGTGTGTGTGAATGAGGTTGAGGAGGGCAGAGGGAGGGGCAGACCAAGGATGAGATGCAGGGATGGAGTGGAGAGTTATATGAGAGACTGGGGTGTACGCTGGGGGAAGGGCAGTGAAATGGCAGGGGAGAGGGCAACATGGAGACAGTTTGTTTGTTGGCACCCCTTACGAGATTAAGGTACCTGGCAACAGATAGATGGAAAAAATAATGTCTTATTTGTCTGGCTGTAGATAGGTAGATAGACAGAACAAAGGTTTTTTGTATCCTGGCTCCCTCTCTGCACCATCTTCACCTTGTTCTTCAGTTTACTCACCAGACTGCCGCCTTCTTGCATCACCTTAGCCACATCTTTCTTCTCTTTGGTTATCTTTTAGACTTCCTCTTCTGCCTCCTTCATCCTGCAAAATCAATTTTCATAATCAGAGTTGTATTCTTGGTGGATTTGGATATTTCTCAACATCACTTTTTGAGCCATTTATTGTGCACATCTCATCTCAGTGTGCTTTTGTATATTACTGATGCCAACACTGTTACTATACAAGCACCATAAATAACAGTACACAATGTTAAGGTGTAATATACAAAAAGGGTTGTTATGAAGGAGGGTTGTATATGAGAGAGGGGGTTGTGAGCTGGGGACAGGACAGTGAAATGGCAGGGGACAGGGCGATATGGAGGCGATTTGCTTGTGGCCACCCATTATGAGATTAAGGCGTCTGGCAATAGATAGATAGATGGATAGATAGGCTGTTAAGGAAGAGCTGCTTCCTGTGCCCCCTACACCATTTAACCCTTTGACCAGACCTGATCCACTGCAATTTTTATTCATGCTAACACCAAAGCATTTTATAAAACTAAAACAATTACTAGCAGTCACAGGCTTACAAAAACTAATTCAAAGTAACTTTCTCTGCAAATGGTCCATCTAAAAGTTATATTTAGGCAAACACTACATGATTTTACTCAGGCTTACACTAGTGCATAATAGATGCTGACATACACTACGTCAAGTAATATAGCATCAGTACAGGTACCTCAGGTTAAAAAAAAAAACAACAGCATACATTCAGAAGTGGTATTTCCCTCCTCAGTTAGCTCAAGTGCTATTAGAAGTGTGACAGTCTGCCTCTCACATCCCTACCCCCGACGTTCACACTTCACACTTTCCGCACCCAACTGTCATCCTCCATCCTCTCCACATGCCCAAACCATCTCAGTCTACCCCTCATCACCACAACACCAATACACTCCAGTCCCAACCTTCCTCTCAACTCTTTAATCATAAACCAGCCCCCCAGGCCTCGCACCCAAGGACACACTACACATCCTTTTAATCACTGTCATTTCTGTATATTTGAGCCTACAGATCTCGTCTTCCTTTACTGCCCAGGTCTCACTACCATACAGCATTACACTGCTAACACATGCTGCATACAAAGGTCCCCTTGCATGGAGGGAGAGCCCTCTCAATGTCAGGGGAGGCAACAGCTCCCTGAACTTCTTCCAACCACTCCTCACTCTGGCCACAGACCTAGCTCCAGTCCCACCTCCAGCACATAACATGTCTCCCAAATAAGACAACTCTTCCTTATACCCAAGAGGAGGAGGAGGAGGAGGAGAAAAAGGAAGAAGGAAATGATGAAAAGAAGGATGAGGATGAGGAGGAAAAGAGAAAGAGGGAGAAGAGCGCGAAGGAGGAGGAAGAAGTGGAGAATGATAGAGAAAGAGGAATGGAGAGGAAGACAAGGACAGGAGAAAGAAGAGGAGGAAAAGGAGGAAAAAAGACGAAAGAGGAGGAGGAGGAGAGGACAGGAGAGGAAAGAAGGGAGGAGGAGGAGGAGGGGGAGAGGAAATGGGTGTAATAAGGCCGCGATACACTGCTTAATACATGATAGGCCTACAGTCTTCCCCATACTTTTCAGCATTATAAAAACAATAAGAACAAGGATGACGAGGTTAATACAAAATAAAATGAAGAATAAAGAACAGTTATTAACACTACACCAATATTTCTAACTGTCTATAGCATGACGACTCCATCCCGTAAGAACAAACATACCGCCTCCTTATCGCCCTGTCCCCCGCCATTTCACTGCCCTCCCCCACAGCACACCCCATACACGTAGCCACTGGGGGGGGGCAGGGGGGCACTTTGCCCCCCATGGGAATATTTGGGGGAAATGCTGAAAGGGATTTTTGGCATAGTTCTTGTATGACAATACAGTTTTCCTAATTTTACCACCTGTATATTAAACAATATTATCTGTTTCCAAAAATTTTATGTGGAAGCAATAATTTCCTTTGAAACTGAAAGCTAAATATAATAAAACCTTTGGGAAAAAATGACCATTTATAAGTTAACAATTTCCCGTGTCACCGTAGATGACGTGGTTAATATTAGAGCTGTAATGATGTTTTGCACCTGAAGCCTGATGAGGTGTAAAAATGGCCTTCCTGTCCCCTCAACTGTAGCCAGTTGCAAACAAAAACTGCACAATTATTACACACAACTGAAACAAGCAGAATTTTCGAAGACTGCATGAAGCCATTTTGATCACCTCAGACTACTGTACATTATACACGGTAAGGTGTGCCAGGGGCCTCGTTTGAGTGGGGGACAGGGGGACTTGCTTCCCCCCCCCACACACACACACTTTTTGGAGCCTGGGGGACAGAGTATCTTTTGTCCCCCCACTTTTCTAGGTGAGAATTTTCAAGATGAATAGATCTACGCCGTTTTTTTTTTTTTCCTTAATGGAAAAATCCTTTCAATGCAGCACAGTACAGTTCAGGTGATATGAAAATCATTCCCTGCTGAGAGGGGCAGGTGGCGTGGTCACCTGAGTCAAGGATTAAGACAGTTTAATCCCAGCAGATGTATTTTTACTTAGGTCAGTCTTGACGTATGCACCACCCCTGATGCCTGAGCCAGTGAGAATCAAACTAAAAGAATAAGTAGTGGAAAACAGAATTTCTACTGCCTACCACCACAACAGTAGTGCAAAACAGAATACAAGACTGGGGGTGGCTGCAGCAGCGGGTTTGAATTTATGCATATGTGCTAAGTGGAAAGAGAGAGAGAGAGAGAGAGAGAGAGAGGGAGAGAGAGAGAGAGAACCGCAAAGGTAAACAGAAAAAAACGATACGAATGTGGGAAAGTGTGTGTGTTCGGGACACTCACGCCAGATCTCGAGTTTTCATTGGCCCATCCATTCCGCTATTTTTCTTCCAGCAGCCAATCAAAATCAGGGTTGCCAAGTCGCACCCTGCTCTGCCCGCGGAAACCCAACTGAAAACCAGCCCAAAAGTAGCCCAACACCAATAATTATTTTAAAAATCCTCTTATTATGCGAAATTAGTGTTTTATATTAATAATTCATATATAGGTCCCTATTAATGCCTGAAATGATCACTTGATTCACTTAAACTTTCCCTATTTGCCATAAATACACTATTGGCCATAAAACAACAATGATTCTGTTGAAATATACTTATCATTACACTAGGTAATCAACATGCAGGTGAAGGTATTTTCTCTCCCTCTGAGTCAACTTTCCATCACACTTATATTATTCAAAAATCTATATGATCATCATCACTGTGTTTCGATGCTGTGTACGTCATATGTGAAATTTGCTAACATAATTTTGTTTGTGAAATCATTACAACAGATTTTATGTCCGCATATTGCTCTAACATGAAGAGTGTTTTCAACTGTTTCATGTTGCTGTCTGTTTCTTCATTTACTTTTCACTAAATTATACTGAGAGAAAATCCTCTCTACTGCAGCAGTCTCTCCGGAGTCTCCGCACTGGCTGCATCCACTGGTCCCTGTGGGTGTATTAGAGGGTCTCTCTCCGCCATATGTTTAAACACTCTCTCTCTCTCTCTCTCAGTATATTGTCGTGATGTGGTTTAACTCCATACTAGCCCAAAAAACCGCGACAGTTTTCAAACCAGCCCAAAAAACCGCAACCCGCGACCGGTAAAATCTGCCCGCGGAAGAGCTTCAAAACGAGACCTTGGCAACCCTGATCAAAATACAGGGTTTATTTCCGAACATAAACAGATAGTATGGACGCCATTGCATCTCGTATGGTACTTGCTGTGCCGATGTGTGGTATAATTCATTATAATTTCATAGGTTATTACGCAAAATAGCTGTAATTCCTTATATGCACAGAGAGATAAAGATAGCAGGTAAATGATGCACTAAGAGTATAGCGTTGACAGTCATTTTTTCAGTACTAAAAGTGCTCAAGAAATTTGTGGTACCGAGAAAAATGAATATTTTGAGGTAGAATGGAGGGAAGTTAGCATGCAGGTATCGATAATACTACCATCTACGAGAGTACCCTGATGACCAAGGATACCAGTGACATGGAGATGGCTAGGGCAACTCCAGTGCCTTCTAATTCATTGCTGGTGTTTCCATTTTCTCTCTAATGAAATAGTAGACCTCTGGTAACATTTTACGTACTGAGTGTTTTTACATACTTGTCCTCTGAAAGGATTATTAGCTATTAACTTAAAGAAACTTCAAGAAAGCTGTCAATATGTGGGGAAAAGATAGTTTTTCTTTAAGACATTGGAACAAATGCGACAGTAATGATGTCAGTTTATTTCTGATGACATAAAACATCAAATCTAGGAAAATTTGTGGTGACATTATGGGGAAATATTCCAAGTGTTTGCCCCCCCTGGCAAATTTCCTGGATACGCCACTGGCTCACCCCCCTCTCTCTCACATACCTCCATCCCATCCTTCCATCTCATCTTAGGCCTCCCCTCCCTCTCCTCCCCTCCTCCACCTCACTCACATACACTCTCCTCGTTTGTCTCTCGCTCTCCATCCTCTCCACATGGCCAAACCACCTCAGTGTATTTTCTCCTAACGCCCCACCCTCAGCGAAACATATTTCTCATTTGCAATGAGCCTGGTACGGTAAGCGTAACAAGACAGCCAGGCACCGCGGAGCTGGGCATCACACGTATACAATCCCCGGCCGACATTAGGTGACTGAAAGCGAGGGAGGGGGTACCGTTGGTGTGGCAGATGCGATCATGCGAGTGTAGACGGCTGGGCGCCGTGGACTAACCCTACCCTAGCAAGAGCGACACTGAGGCTCACTGACTCTGGGCTCGTTCGTTCGTTGACGATTTCCTCCCCTATAGGGAGGGCCGGGCCTTACATTAGCCCAGTCAGTGGATTTTTGACTGGATTTCTTAGTTGGTTGTGTGGGCTGTATTTGAGGGGGAAGAAACCACCGTGGTGGTTCTGTATGGCCTTAAAAAAAAATAATAATAATAATATAGCTCACAGGTGCATCATATGCCCGCACACGTTGATGTATAAAAACATCCGCGCATGCAGGCACAAACACACGAGTGATTTTAGAGTGGGAGGGTATAATGGAACAGGTGACCAGGTGACCGTTAGGCGCGGGGATTAGCGGGGATTAACGGTACCTGAACCGTATGGAAGGGGGCACGGTGACTGGGACAGTTGTGGCTGCCTGACTGAGTGATTTTAAAAGGGTGGGGGGAAGTGTGCAGTGATGTTTGCTAGGGTTGTTATGGGTGTATTAGCAATCACTGCAGCAGCTGCTTGTTTAAGTGTCTCCTCGGGGCTGGCTGCCGTATTTATGCGGGGCGTATCTGGGTTGGGGAGATTGACAGGTCTGTTAAATTTATTGGTGTTTCGGCAGCTGAGAATATAGTGGAGAAACGGGAATGGGGTATCAGTGTTGCAGTTTTCACACGTGCTGGGTTGTGCCTCATTTGTGAGTATATGAGCTTTACACTTATATCCCAGGCGGAGGCGTCGTATATTTTTAAGTGTTCTGCTTTTGAATTTGTTAATAGCATTTATTGGCTCATATTTTGTAGCGGCAGCATACCATATTGCAGAAGGGGAGCCCGCCTGGATTTGATGCTCGTGTTCTGAGCGGTTGATTGTTGCTGCCTGCATTTTAATTGTTCTTTTGATCTGAGTGAGGCTCGGTGTTATGTCAACCTGAACGTGTGAATATTCCGTGGCTTCTTTGGCTAGTTGGTCTGCCAATTCATTCCCTTTGATACCTACATGGCTGGGTATCCAATTAATTGTTATAGTTCCGCCAGCATCTCGTATTTCTTGCGCGGTGGCAATTATGTCAGTAATTAAATGAGTGTTATCAGACGGTTCCTGTTTTCTTAGCGTTTGTATTGCGCTGGCGGAGTCTGTATGGATGATTGTATGGGATGTTGGGTTGATGTCTAGGGCATCATCCATGGCGGTAAGAATTGCAATTAATTCAGTCTGGAGTGTAGAGGCTCCATCTGATACACGCAGGCCAAATAAGTGTTCTCGGCATACGACTGCCGCACCTGCTTTATTGTTATTCACAGACCCGTCCGTATAGTAGGTTGATGAGTTGGGGGAGGTGAGGGAGGCAATTTGCATTAAGCTCTCTTGGCGTAATTGTTGTACGGGAGTGAGGGCTTTAGACTCTGGGCTGCTGGCATGGGGGTTTTATAGGTAGAGGCAGACTGATGGGCGCCGCATTGGGGGCGGGGCTTGCAACAACGGAAACTCCCATAAAATAGAGGGGAGCCTTATGTAACTTCGACGAATCTTTATACTGATCACTGTCTTTTCGTTTTTTTCTCACTGTCTTGTTCTTGCGTTGCCTCCATGTTAAGCCCCGTACACACTAGGCATCGAGTTGCGCAACAAGTTGCGCAACGTGTTGAAAATCACCATGTCACTGCATCAGCCTCGCGTGATGGTGACAGGCAAGCAGCGTGGAGTCAACCTTGTATGTGCTGCCCTCGCGCGGCGATGACGACTGACGTTGACCTTGACAATGCAATGGTGCCACTTGTACAAATTTTGTGGGTAATTCACTGTCAGATTTTGAAAACTGTACAGTACTGAACGTAGGCAAGACCATGGGAGATATTACATACAACTTAGATAACAAAGTAATTAGTAAATGGGAATGCGAGAGAGATCTAGGAGTTATGGTTAGTAAGACCTCAACCTAGGCAGAAGTGTATTAATGCTAGAAATAAAACAAATAGGCTCCTACGATTTATATCGAGGAGAAATTTTGCAACTTTATCTAGCATTAATAAGGCCACATTCTCAGCATACAGTAATTGTCATAGCTCAGTGGCAGAGGACGACTGTACTAGGGTTCAACATCCTTTCCACAGAACTTCATTATTAGCGCCATGATGATGATCTGTTACAGCTCAACATTCAAGATGGCAAGTCTACGCCTAGATAAAATGACCTGAGTATAGCTGACGCCTAGTGATGTAGTGGGTGAAGGCACTGGCGGCAGGATGGGGCCAGTCAGGGCTTAGATCTGAGGCACAGTTGAGGTTTGCTGATTACATTGCCATTCAGGATGCTGGCCAGTCTTCCCTAACCCCACTGTGGCAGGGAATAAATATACTGTATGCGATGTATCTTATGGACATCCAGCTGATTTCAAGTACTGTGTTTTGGTGGCAAAGCTGGGCTGCAATGCTATAAAATATATATATATATATATATATATATATATATATATATATATATATATATATATATATATATATGCCTGTCACCCCTTATAACAATACTTAAGACTGAAAATCATTGAGGATCAGCTAAGTTAAACTACTGCTTTCTCAAAACAAAAGGTGTCAGTCAGAAAGGTAGTCCCACAAGAGGTGAGGCGAGGTGTTAATGAGAGGTATTCCCGGGGGTGGGGTGGGGTGGAGGCAGGTGTGAGGTAAGGTGTGAGGCTGAACCCCATGTGATTATAGTGCTCCAGGCTGTCTATTAATATCTATATTTATTTATCTATCTAGCTATTTTTAAACCTATCTATCTATCTATCTACCTATCCATGTCTACCTATCTGTATATCTATCTATCTGTAGTTCTATAACATTTTCTCCTCTCTCTCCCTCACAATGTCTCCCCACTTCCCTTCCCTAGCTTCCTCCCCACCTCTTAAAATGGATAGAATCCTGGCTGAAAGGACGAAAGCAGAGAGTATTAATAAATGGAACTAAGTCGGACTGGGGATTAGTAACTAGCGGTGTACCAGAGGGTTCAGTACTCGGTCCCTTATTATTTATCATATATATAAATGATCTAGACCAGTGCTATTCAACCTGGGTGGACGGTCCACCTTAGGGTGGACGAAATTCAGTGTGGGGTGGACAGCTTTCTTTGGGTGGACAGAGGGTGGACCAGATCATTACCGTATATGGATAGAATAAAAAAGAAGAAATAAATATTATAATACAAGTGGAGAATTTACATATCTGTAGTCAAAGATAGCCTGTATGTTGATTTTTCTGTAGCTCACGAAATCGTCTGGTGCCTCGATTCAACCTGATAGCAGACAAACTGCAACACCAGCCAAGCCACTAATATTTGTTTTTTGGAGGAAGATTCATGACGTTTTTGTTATAATGGCAAATATAAAACATATCGTTTGCAATTTTATTCTTGTTTTAAAAATTATGAAGACAATTTATTTGCTTTGGAACTTCAGTGATAAAATTGTTATGTATATTTTGAATGAATGAATAATTGTATGGAAGAATTTATAATTAAAATTTGGAAATTAAAAAAGTGAATGAAACTATTTTTTCCTGCATATGTAGATTTAAAAATGAAGAATAATTTGATTTTTGGAATATATCAAATACAACGCATATTATGCGCAATATCGTTTATTGATTTTCTTCATTAGGAGAGATGCCATTTTTTTTAAATTGCACTGATGATGTATTTTCTCTTGTAATGAGACTGCATTATGTAATCATATGAAATGCATAATGGAAAAATAATAAACTGCAAATTTATAATGAGTGAAATTGCTTTTACTTGCCTACATATTTGTACATTCAAGAATCTAAAAAAGTAAATATATAAGGTTAGGATCATGGGATTATACAGTTAACCGATTGGGGTGGACAGCTTTTACCAATTCAACACTAGGGGTGGACGACGCCAAAAAAGGTTGAAGAGCACTGATCTAGACTCAGAAGTCAATAGCAGAATCAGCAAATTTGCCGACGATACAAAAATAGGGCGTATCATTAACTCGACTGACGATTGCCATTACTTACAAAAAGACCTCGATACATTGTCCAAATGGTCTAAAACTTGGCAAATGGAATTTAACGTTGAAAAATGTATAACGTAGGCAAGACCATTGGAGATACTAAATACAACTTAGATAACAAAGAAATTAGCAAATCGGAATGCGAGAGAGATCTAGGAGTTATGATTAGTAACGACCTTAAACCTAGGCAACAGTGCATTAATGCGAGAAATAAAGCAAATAGGGTCCTAGGATTTATTTCGAGAAGCGTGAGCAATAGATCATCTAAAGTAATACTGAAACTTTATCTAGCATTAGTAAGGCCACATTTAGACTACGCAGTACAATTTTGGTGTCCTTACTATAGAATGGATATTAATTCGTTAGAAAATGTACAGAGAAGAATGACAAAAATGATACATGACGTCCGGAACCTGTCATATGAAGACAGACTGAAAAGACTAAGTCTGCATTCGCTAGAGAGGCGTAGAGTAAGGGGAGACTTAATTGAGGTGTTTAAGTGGATGAAGGGTATAAATAAGGGAGATATTAGCAAGGTACTTAAAGTGAGCATACAGGATAGAACTAGAAATAATGGTTTCAAACTAGAAAAATTCCGTTTCAGTAAGGAAATAGGTAGAAATTGGTTTGGTAATAGAGTAGTAGACGAATGGAATAAGCTACCTAGTAAAGTAGTTGCTGCCTCTTCCATTGAGAGTTTCAAGCATAGGCTAGATAAGCATATGACAAATAAGGGGTGGATATAGAAAAAAGAAAATCTTATAACCAATACTAATTCAAAAAAAAAAAAAATCTTTTCAGGTTACACTATGATAGTCTCTATTCTTCTTTCACACTTTCCTGTAAAATGTCCACGCCAGTTTTTCTATACGGCGTGGTGTTCTTTCTGACTTTTTCCTGCCGGCTTCGGCTGGAGGGTTTGGAGGGCGGGGGAAAGCCTTCTTCTTTGCTATCCTTATCTCATTCTAGTAGTTCAGTTACTCTTCTAGGAGCTGCCTAGCATGGGCCAACCGACCTACTGCAGTTATCCTCTCTTCTTATGTTCTTATGTGAATGCTAAATGGTTCACGGTACTTGTCTCTCTCTCTCTCTCTCTCTCTCTCTCTGATGGTTTAGGCCTGTCACCCGTTTTTCTTTACATCTCAGGTACACAAAAGGAAAATAGAGTCTGTGTAACATTCCTTTCATTTCGGGGTACTGACCGGGTGGGGGAGGGATTAGGAGGGTGGGGGGAGGGAAGGAGAGGAGGAGGAAGTGGAGGGAAGGAGGGGTAGTGGAGGGAAGGAGGAAAAATGGAGAGATGGTGAAATGGAAGGGTGTGAGAGAGAAGGGTAGGTGAGAAAGGGAGGTTTGGGAGGAGGTGAAAGGAAGAAAAAGAAAGAAATGGAGAATGGAATAATGAGAGAGAGAGAGAGAGAGAGGGAGAGAGAGAGATTATGGAGACGAATGAGAACAGCAAACCAAATTACCGAAGGAAGAAAGGATGGATGAAAGAGGGAGACGAAAAGAAAAGAAAAGAATGAAGAGAAAGGAAGGAAGGAGAAAGTGAAGGAGAGAGAGAGGCCAAGGAGGAGGAGGAGAGAGATTAAGACAACAAGAGGGATTAAGGGAGGGAGAAGGAGGTACGGAGGAGGGAGGGGGGGAGGGAAGAGAGGAGGGAAAAAAAATTAAGAAATAGCCAGAGTATAAACGAAGAAGGAAGAAGTGAGAAACAATGAAGAAAGGTAGATTAATAGACAAATAGTTATACACAGATAGATAGATAGATAGATATATGGACTGACTGAGAGAGAGAGAGAGAGAGAGAGAGAGAGAGAGAGAGAGAGAGAGAGAGAGAGAGAGAGAGAGAGAGAGAGAGAGAGAGAGAGAGAGAAAGACGAAAGAACAATCCATCTTATACCAAAAAATCCAAATTGCATCTCTCTCTCTCTCTCTCTCTCTCTCTTTCTCTCACTCTCTCTCTTTCAATACCGCAAAGGAGGAGGTTGAACTGTTTTTGCTCGACATGTGAGTTTTATTGCAGGTTGAAGGATATTGACGAGTTTGTGTGTGTGTGTGTGTGTGTGTGTGTGTGTGTGTGTGTGTGGCTGATCTGATGGATGGTGAAGAGATGGAAGGCTGGATGGTTTTGTAAGGACTGATAACATAAGAACATAAGAAGAGAGGATAACTGCAGTAGGCCGGTTGGCCCATGCTAGGCAGCTCCTAGAAGAGTAACTGAACTACTAGAATGAGATAAGGATAGCAAAGAAGAAGGCTCTCCCCCGCCCTCCAAACCCTCCAGCCGAAGCCGGCAGGAAAAAGTCAGAAAGAACACCACGCCGTATAGAAAAACTGGCGTGGACATTTTACAGGAAAGTGTGAAAGGGGAATAGAGACTATCATAGTGTAACCTGAAAAGAAAATTTATTTTTGAATTAGTATTGGTTATGATATTTTCTTTATTCTATATCCACCCCTTATTTGTCATATGCTTATCTAGCCTATGCTTGAAACTCTCAATGGAAGAGGCAGCAACTACTTTACTAGGTAGCTTATTCCATTCGTCTACTACTCTATTACCAAACCAATTTCTACCGATTTCCTTTCTGAAACGGAATTTTTCTAGTTTGAAACCATTATTTCTAGTTCTATCCTGTATGCTCACTTTAAGTACCTTGCTAATATCTCCCTTATTTATACCATTCATCCACTTAAAAACCTCAATTAAGTCTCCCCTTACTCTACGCCTCTCTAGCGAATGCAGATTTAGTCTTTTCAGTCTGTCTTCATATGACAGGTTCCGGACGTCATGTATCATTTTAGTCATTCTTCTCTGTACATTTTCTAACGAATTAATATCCATTCTATAGTAAGGACACCAAAATTGTACTGCGTAGTCTAAATGTGGCCTTACTAATGCTAGATAAAGTTTCAGTATTACTTTAGATGATCTATTGCTCACGCTTCTCGAAATAAATCCTAGGACCCTATTTGCTTTATTTCTCGCATTAATGCACTGTTGCCTAGGTTTAAGGTCGTTACTAATCATAACTCCTAGATCTCTCTCGCATTCCGATTTGCTAATTTCTTTGTTATCTAAGCTGTATTTAGTATCTCCAATGGTCTTGCCTACGTTAAGTACTTTACATTTTTCAACGTTAAATTCCATTTGCCAAGTTTTAGACCATTTGGACAATGTATCGAGGTCTTTTTGTAAGTAATGGCAATCGTCAGTCGAGTTAATGATACGCCCTATTTTTGTATCGTCGGCAAATTTGCTGATTCTGCTATTGACTCCTAAGTCTAGATCATTTATATATATGATAAATAATAAGGGACCGAGTACTGAACCCTGTGGTACACCGCTAGTTACTAATCCCCAGTCCGACTTAGTTCCATTTATTAATACTCTCTGCTTTCGTCCTTTCAGCCAGGATTCTATCCATTTTAAGATATCGCCGTCTATACCGTGTGCTCGAACCTTTCTAACTAACCTTTCGTGTGGGACTCTATCAAAAGCTTTACTAAAGTCCAGATAAATAACATCGTAAGCTTTATCGCTATCTACTGCCTCATAGACCTCCGAGTAGAATGACAACAAATTTGTGAGGCAGGATCGTCCTTGCCTGAATCCGTGCTGACTTTCGTTTATAAGATTAAATCTTTCTAAGTGTTCTCTAATCTTATTTGCCAAAATTGACTCTAACATTTTTCCTACTATTGACGTTAGACTTATCGGACGATAATTCGACGCAGCTGATTTATCACCCTTTTTAAAGATGGGCACTACGTTTGCGGTTTTCCACGCCTCTGGAACTTCTCCTGAACTTAAAGAGTCATTAAATAACGTTAAAAGTGGCTGACATAATTCTTCTTTGGTTTCTTTTATAATTTTTGCATATATATCGTCCGGACCTGGCGATTTTTGAGGTTTTAACTTATCAATTTCTTTCAATACGTCCTCCTTACTAATGGTTATTTTACTAAGAATATTTTCCGTATTCTCATGGTAAATATTTGCTGCTTGAGGGACCAGGCTTAGATTTTCCTTGGTGAATACTGATATGAAATAATTATTTAGGATGGAGCACATTTCTTTATCTTCACTGGTAATGTCACCTGATTCTGTTCTGAGTGGTCCTATCCTATCTTTATTTTTCGTTCGGTACATTTGATAAAAACCCTTGGGGTTTACTTTTGATTCACTTGCAACCTTAATTTCATAACTTCTCTTTGCTTTTCTTATCTCCCTCTTTACTTCTTTATTTAAAATTGTGTACCGGTTACGTAAGTGTTCCTCTCCACGTTTTATTTTTCTATATATTCCTTTCCTTTGGCCTATGAGAGATTTTAATCTGTTGTTTAACCATCTTGGTTCTGAATTGTTAGTTCTAAACGGTTTTGAAGGAATATATCTATCTTGGCCTCCGTATATTATATTTATTAACTCGTTATACTTCTCACTGGTCGAACGTCTGTTTGGTACTGGAGCTGAGTTAATTTCCGTCACCTGGACTACATTCCTATCTACCACCTCCCCCTCACAGACACCTGACGGACGTCCCCACGTGCTTCCTGCGCCTGACCTATGACCTGGGGATCCCCACTAACCTGACATTCCCTCAAATAGCTAATCTCCCTGTGGAATACCGTTCGAAAATAAGCTCTTAAGCCATCGAAATCTCCTAGACGAAAATTAGGAACGGTGGAGGTATTTTCAGTGGAACAGACATCCCAAATAAATTTGAACTTAATTTCTTCATGATCGCTATTACCAAGTCGTCCACCAACCTCTATATCGCTAATGATATTTTCTTTATTAGCTAAAACCAAATCTAGTATATTATTACCTCTGGTGGGCTCCCTGATATACTGATAAAGGAAATTATCCTGTACTACCTCTAGAAATTCCTCTGACTCTGCATCTCCTGTCTGATTTCTCCAATCTATCCTTGGCAGATTAAGGTCCCCAACAATTATTACTAAGCTGGACTGTGATGCTTTCCTAATTTCCTCCCAGAGGTATTTACTATCAGCTCTACTTAATTTTGGAGATCTGTAAATTGCTCCTAAGACTAATTTCTCCCTATTGTTACTAATTTCAACCCAGACACTTTCTGTGTCCCTATTTACTTTAATGTCTGCTTTATTGTAACAGTTTAATGAATCCTTTACATAAATAGCTACCCCTCCCCCTTTCTTCCCTGACGGTTTGACACAAAAATATTATAGCCTTTTATCTGATATTCTGCTAAAAATTCTCGAGTGTCTGTATTCATCCAAGTTTCACTAATAACGGCAATGTCTATTTTCTCTGTACAATTTAAAGCCCTCAGTTCATCCATTTTATTACGTAAACTCCGGCTGTTTGTGTAGTACACTTTCAGATTATTACGAGTAGTTATGCCTTTACCTTGGCATTTACTGTTATTTATTTTATTACTAACTGGGAAACTCTTTACTTTACTAATATAACAATTTTTTGTACTATCGCTTATCGCCCTTCTATCATCGCTTGTTCTATCATCTATCATCGCCTGCTCAATTTGAGGTGCCTGAGTGGATGTATCTACACTATTGGTTGAACTTTTGTTCTTAATTTTGCAAGTATCGATGCATCTATCCAAACATGGTAATAATGATTTCTGACTGTAGTTGCTGCATCTTCCTGTACACCTACTTCTCAATCTCGAAAAAATCCCTCCAACTCCCTATCTATCATTCCAGCTAAAACAGTAACTCCTTGCCTGCTAAGATGAGTCCCATCCCAACTATACAAGGCACTTCGTCCATAAAACCGGTCCCAGTTGTCTATGAAAGGTATTGCATTATCTTTGCAATACCTTTCAAGGCGGCAATTAAACCCTATTGCCCTGCTCAACCATTCCCTTCCAACCCGCCACCTTGGTAAAACACCAAGCACTACAGGGGTTCCTCCCCTCTCCCTAACCTTTTCTAACATCAACTTGTACCTTTTCCACAGTACCTCACTCTTACGGCTACTAATATCATTGCCTCCTACACTGAGGCACACAGTGGGTTTGTCACCACTTTCCTTTACGATATTTGAAATTTTATCTACCACATTAGCCACCCTGGCCCCTGGAAGACACACATGTTTAGCGAGTGGAGTATACATGGCCCTGTTCAGATATCTCACCTGGGAGTCTCCAACAACAACAACATTTTTCTTACCTTTCTTGTTCTGTTTATACTTACCTGTACTGGAAGTTCTCTCACCGTCCTTCTCCTCTACTTCCCTCTCTGCTCTTCCCTTCACATTCGTCCCGTAGTGTGTCGAATGTATTAGTTGTCTTAATTTCCGTTTGCTTTTTAAGAGTGAACTTCGTTGCACCCTTGTTAACAAGTGTCCAACCTTCAGCCTTTTTCTCTTTCTCCTCCAACATCTCCTCCAACAATTCCCTCATTTGTGCCTTCTCCTGCCTGAGAATTTGTACCTCCCGCTTCAGTTCGAGAAGTTCCTCCTTTAATTCAAGGTAGTCCTTTTCAGTACCTGCAGTGGGGACACAGCTCTCTGCCGAGGAAGCCATTACGCACTAGTTCACACAAGGTAGCACACACTATCACGGGTCACTACGGGTCACCACAACACACACACTCACGGATCACTAGCACAGCACTATCGCTGATCACTACAACACACTAACACAACCACTATCACAGATCACTAAAGCACACTAGCACAACACTACCACAGGTCTCTAGCACGTCTGAGCTGACTGGCCTCACGAGAGCGAGCTGACTGGCCTCACGAGAAACCGCAGATGCAGACAGAGATCGAGTTGGTTTATGTCTGTACGTTTATGTATGCATGTATGGATAGATGGAATGCAAAAATATTTACTAGTCAATTTTCCACCTGATTTTTACCTGTGTGTACGTACGGATGTATGCACGTATTTATATGCATGTCTGTGTGTACATAAGAACATAAGAAGAGAGGATAACTGCAGTAGGCCGGTTGGCCCATGCTAGGCAGCTCCTAGAAGAGTAACTGAACTACTAGAATGAGATAAGGATAGCAAAGAAGAAGGCTCCCCCCCGCCCTCCAAACCCTCCAGCCGAAGCCGGCAGGAAAAAGTCAGGAAGAACACCACGCCGTATAGAAAAACTGGCGTGGACATTTTACAGGAAAGTGTGAAAGGAGAATAGAGACTATCATAGTGTAACCTGAAAAGGAAAAATAATGAACTAGTATTGGTTGTAAGATTGTCTTTTTCCTATATCCACCCCTTATTAGTCATAAGCTTATCTAGCCTATGCTTGAAACTCTCAATGGAAGAGGCAGCAACCACTCCACTAGGTAGCCTACTCCACTCGTCCATCACTCCATTAGCAAACCAACCTCTACCTATTTCCCCACCGAAACGGAACCTGTCTAGCTTGAAACCACCATTTCCAGTTCCATCCTGTATGCTCACCTCAAGCACCCTGCCGACATCTCCCCTATTTACACCCTTCATCCACTCAAACACCTCAATCAAGTCCCCCCCCACTCCACGCCTCTCCAGCGAATGCAGACCCAGTCTCCTCAGTCCGCCCCCACATGACAGGTTCCGGACGTCATGCATCATTCCTGTCACTCCTCTCTGCACATTTTCCAACGAATCAACATCCACTCCACAGCAAGGACACCAAAACTGCACTGCGCAGTCCAAATGTGGCCCTACTAATGCTAGTTAAGAACAGGGTAGAGACTGGTTTTGCAATAGGGTAGTAGATGAATGGAATAAGCTACCTAGTAAAGTAGTTGCTGCCTCTTCCATTGAGAGTTTCAAGCATAGGCTAGATGAGCATATGACAAATAAGGGGTGGGTATAGAAAAAAAAATCTCATAACCAATACTAATTCATTCTTTTTCCTTCTCAGGTTACACTATAATAGTCTCTATTCTCCTTTCACACTTTCCTATAAACAGTCCACACCAGTTTTTCAATACTGCGTGGTGTTCTTTCTGACTTTTTCCTGTCGGTTTCGGCTGGAGGGTCTTGGAGGGCGGGGGAGAGCCTTCTTCTTTGCTATCCTTATCTCATTCTAGTAGTTCAGTTACTCTTCTAGGAGCTGCCTAGCATGGGCCAACCGGCCTACTGCAGTTATCCTCTCTTATGTTAATCTCCAGCACAACTTCCCACCAACAACTCTGAGAGAGAGAGAGAGAGAGAGAGAGAGAGAGAGAGAGAGAGAGAGAGAGAGATTCTGCACATTTATAGCCTCGTTTTTGGGAGAGGAAACGAGAAAGAAAACTCTCTCTCTCTCTCTCTCTCTCTCTCTCTCTCTCTCTCTCTCTCTCTCTCTCTCCTTCATATCATATATCTCCACATGTCTCCACTTTGGCACTAAGACCCACCGTCCATACTGAATACACAAAGGAGTACAAAGGAAAGCAAACAGCAACAGACCTTATCGTCCTTTCGAGGCTGTTTGTTACAGAATAGACTATGACTACGAGATCTAACTCTACATGCTGAAGGGTAAAGATAGTAAAGCAAGAAGGTTCACCCCGCCTCCAAACCCTCCAGTTAAAACTGGCAGGAAAAAGTGAGAAAAACCACCAAGTAGTATGGAATAACTGATATGGAAATTTCATAGGAAAGACTGAAAAGGAAAAGTTACATCTATAATACTGTATCAATTTCATCTATAAGGTACCACGCTAGGGCTGTCTCATACAGGACCGGTGTATTAGTATTAGCGGGGGTATTTTACTGTTAGGAAGCTTACTAACACCTCTTCCTGACCGATTTATTTCTGCTTCTGCTCCGTTCCTATATTCTACTCATGCAATCGATGACGATATGAAGACATAGGAAGCCAACCAGGGGATAGTAATGAGTCGTTTGGAGAATAAATCGGTAAGGAGGAGGGAAAAACACTGTTGGGAGGAGACTGGTATGTAGGGAGAGTACGGTTTCTATAGGGTCACACACACACACACACACACACACACACACACAACCCCTACCCCGTCGCTCCGGAGGGCGTACATGCATGCATTCAGACATTTATACATACAGTATATACATGCATCATATATGGAGAGAGAGAGAGAGAGAGAGAGAGAGAGAGAGAGAGAGAGAGAGAGAGAGAGAGACTAAACTGGCTTAAACCAACACCAACAGGAGCATCGCTCATTGTGAAAACATTGTTCACCTGTGTCAAGATTTTTTTTTTTTTGATCGATTGAACGCAGGTCAGCTAAGTTTATATTTTAGAATAAAGCATTAGAATGGCCATACAATATACATCTCAAGCCAAAAGCAATGCATTCCGTTGGACAAGCAGACAAAGCAGCTGGAAGGTGAGGTGAAGAGTCAAGATGCAAAATACAGAGGAAACAAAGGCAAACATTCTCTGAGGCTCACACTGCGCTCACGTCCCTGGGGATTGTCATGGAGGGCTGAAGGGAATCACAGGTCACAAGATCCACCTGTCCATACTTGCCACTCCTTAACCCTTTCTTCCCTATGTTGCTCTCTCTCTCTCTCTCTCTCTCTCTCTCCAAACACACCACAAGAAAATGTAAGCAAAAATGTATAATATATATATATTATAGGAATGTAGTCCAGGTGACGGAAATTAACTCAGCTCCAGTACCAAACAGACGTTCGACCAGTGAGAAGTATAACGAGTTAATAAATATAATATACGGAGGCCAAGATAGATATATTCCTTCAAAACCGTTTAGAACTAACAATTCAGAACCAAGATGGTTAAACAACAGATTAAAATCTCTCATAGGCCAAAGGAAAGGAATATATAGAAAAATAAAACGTGGAGAGGAACACTTACGTAACCGGTACACAATTTTAAATAGAGAAGTAAAGAGGGAGATAAGAAAAGCAAAGAGAAGTTATGAAATTAAGGTTGCAAGTGAATCAAAAGTAAACCCCAAGGGTTTTTATCAAATGTACCGAACGAAAAATAAAGATAGGATAGGACCACTCAGAACAGAATCAGGTGACATTACCAGTGAAGATAAAGAAATGTGCTCCATCCTAAATAATTATTTCATATCAGTATTCACCAAGGAAAATCTAAGCCTGGTCCCTCAAGCAGCAAATATTTACCATGAGAATACGGAAAATATTCTTAGTAAAATAACCATTAGTAAGGAGGACGTATTGAAAGAAATTAACAAGTTAAAACCTCAAAAATCGCCAGGTCCGGACGATATATATGCAAAAATTATAAAAGAAACCAAAGAAGAATTATGTCAGCCACTTTTAACGTTATTTAATGACTCTTTAAGTTCAGGAGAAGTTCCAGAGGCGTGGAAAACCGCAAACGTAGTGCCCATCTTTAAAAAGGGTGATAAATCAGCTGCGTCGAATTATCGTCCGATAAGTCTAACGTCAATAGTAGGAAAAATGTTAGAGTCAATTTTGGCAAATAGGATTAGAGAACACTTAGAAAGATTTAATCTTATAAACGAAAGTCAGCACGGATTCAGGCAAGGACGATCCTGCCTCACAAATTTGTTGTCATTCTACTCGGAGGTCTATGAGGCAGTAGATAGCGATAAAGCTTACGATGTTATTTATCTGGACTTTAGTAAAGCTTTTGATAGAGTCCCACACGAAAGGTTAGTTAGAAAGGTTCGAGCACACGGTATAGACGGCGATATCTTAAAATGGATAGAATCCTGGCTGAAAGGACGAAAGCAGAGAGTATTAATAAATGGAACTAAGTCGGACTGGGGATTAGTAACTAGCGGTGTACCACAGGGTTCAGTACTCGGTCCCTTATTATTTATCATATATATAAATGATCTAGACTTAGGAGTCAATAGCAGAATCAGCAAATTTGCCGACGATACAAAAATAGGGCGTATCATTAACTCGACTGACGATTGCCATTACTTACAAAAAGACCTCGATACATTGTCCAAATGGTCTAAAACTTGGCAAATGGAATTTAACGTTGAAAAATGTAAAGTACTTAACGTAGGCAAGACCATTGGAGATACTAAATACAGCTTAGATAACAAAGAAATTAGCAAATCTGAATGCGAGAGAGATCTAGGAGTTATGATTAGTAACGACCTTAAACCTAGGCAACAGTGCATTAATGCGAGAAATAAAGCAAATAGGGTCCTAGGATTTATTTCGAGAAGCGTGAGCAATAGATCATCTAAAGTAATACTGAAACTTTATCTAGCATTAGTAAGGCCACATTTAGACTACGCAGTACAATTTTGGTGTCCTTACTATAGAATGGATATTAATTCGTTAGAAAATGTACAGAGAAGAATGACTAAAATGATACATGACGTCCGGAACCTGTCATATGAAGACAGACTGAAAAGACTAAGTCTGCATTCGCTAGAGAGGCGTAGAGTAAGGGGAGACTTAATTGAGGTTTTTAAGTGGATGAATGGTATAAATAAGGGAGATATTAGCAAGGTACTTAAAGTGAGCATACAGGATAGAACTAGAAATAATGGTTTCAAACTAGAAAAATTCCGTTTCAGAAAGGAAATCGGTAGAAATTGGTTTGGTAATAGAGTAGTAGACGAATGGAATAAGCTACCTAGTAAAGTAGTTGCTGCCTCTTCCATCGAGAGTTTCAAGCATAGGCTAGATAAGCATATGACAAATAAGGGGTGGATATAGAATAAAGAAAATATTATAACCAATACTAATTCAAAAATAAATTTTCTTTTCAGGTTACACTATGATAGTCTCTATTCTCCTTTCACACTTTCCTGTAAAATGTCCACGCCAGTTTTTCTATACGGCGTGGTGTTCTTTCTGACTTTTTCCTGCCGGCTTCGGCTGGAGGGTTTGGAGGGCGGGGGAGAGCCTTCTTCTTTGCTATCCTTATCTCATTCTAGTAGTTCAGTTACTCTTCTAGGAGCTGCCTAGCATGGGCCAACCGGCCTACTGCAGTTATCCTCTCTTCTTATGTTCTTATGTTCTTATATATATGCGTGGAGGGATTGCATATACCGGTAATGACTTTATTGACGTGGAACGAAGTGTACAAGTCCTGGAGTATGATAGTGAGAGAGGGGCGCGGACACACGCGCGCACACAACACACACACACACACACACACACACACACACACACACACACACACACACACACACACACATACACCAGAATATATTGTCCCTTGAGAATTAGCCTCCCTCCTCAGGTCACACACACTCTTGGCTGCCTTTCATTTTAACTTCCTTCTTCCTTATGTATTATGAAACTTATCTCTACATCAAATCCTTTATCAATACCCCTCTTATGTTTCCTTTTTTCGCTCGAGGGAGAGAGAGAGAGAGAGAGAGAGAGAGACAGACAGACAGACAGACAGAGACAGAGACAGACAGAGATGAGTTGAAGGGGAGAGGCTGGTGCAGCACATTTAAGGTTATTAAATACGGCGATGAATTACGGATGACTTGATGAGCCTTATAATGGGATACTGACTGCATAAGTACAGCATGATAAATACAGTATTTTCCTTTGTATATCAAGACCATGAAAAAAGAGATTATAAAATATAATGAAAACACATCACAACAAAATGTTACAAAAAACGTACATACATACATACATACATAGAGAGAGAGAGAGAGAGAGAGAGAGAGAGAGAGAGAGAGAGAGAGAGAGAGAGTAGCACCAGACAGGTGAAGATGTCTTTCCAGATTAGACGATACACCTGTACTGGTCATCAAATGGACTCCTAACCTCACTCACGCACCTCCCACCCCACCAGCCACCAATCACAGACATTCCAGTGGGAAGAGAGTGGGATGAGCTTCTCCGCCACCTCTCGCTGTCGCGACTTTCAGTCTTTGGGGGTTTCATTTCTTGGAAATGCCAAATCTGCTCTGTGTGCGTGCGTGCGTGCGTGTGTGTGTGTGTGTGTGTGTGTGTGTGTGTGTGTGTGTGTGTGTGTGTGTGTGTGTGGAGGGTGGGTGATGGGTGGCATAGGGATATGTGTGGGGGGAGTGTTATAGAAATGCTTGTGTTCATGGGCGCCTACGTGTTTGTGTGTGTGTGTGTGTGTGTGTGTGTGTGTGTGTGTGTGTGTGTGTATGTGTGTGTGCGTGTGTGTGTGTGTGTGTGTGGAGGGTGGGTGATGGGTGGCATACGGATATGTGTGGGGAGTGTGTTATAACCGATTTAATTTAGCCCAGTCTCACTTAACCTATCAATATTTGCTCGAAATGAACCCTGCCTAACGACGAATGATCTAATCCAACCTAAATCAACCCAACCTAATCTAGCTTAACCTCACCTAACCCAGTCTAATTATATTTAACCTCACAATCTCACCTAACCTTGGCATACCTAACCTAACCTATTCTGACACTGCCTAACCCTATCTAAAGCGACCTAATCTCACAATACCTGACCTAACCCAAACCAGCCAAGCCTAAAATGACCTAATCCAACCGAACCTAACCCAGCCTAACCCAACCAAATAAAAACCCAACCCAAAACCTATCAAAACCGACGTATTCTAAAGCAATCTAACCTAATCCGTCTATATCTAGTCGAACTGAAGCCAACACAACCAAAAATTACCTAATCAGACCAAACCCTGCCCAAAGTGACCTAACCTAACTTTCGATCAGCTATATATTCGCTAAATAAATTTTGCTGCCGCCTGAAAGTCTACGGATGTCAAATTCCAAGTTTCGCCTGTTCTGTGTACTATAGTATGAGAGAGAGAGAGAGAGAGAAAAAAAAAGTGTGTGTGTGTGTGTGTGTGTGTGTGTGTGTGTGTGTGTGTGTGTGTGTGTGTGTGTGGCGATACGTGTGTGCGAGAGATAGAAAAACCCAACTGTTGGTGTGAACCAAAAGGCAGGAGTGGCCATAAAGAATTTTCATATACACCATTGGGGCTCCTCCACGTGATTCATAGGCTACGCCTTCGCCATCAGACGTAAGTGATACCGTTATAGGAGATCCCTGACCTCAGCAGACCTACTCCCCACAGCAGACCTACTCCCCACAGCAGACCTACTCCCCACAGCAGTCCTACTCCCCACAGCAGACCCACCCTCACAGCACACTCAGGCATATGTGTAGCTCTGGTGGGCTAGAACAGTAAGTGCTTCTGTTATACAAGACCCCTGGCCACTGGAATCCTTCTCTACTCCAGTGTATGCCTGGTGCGATAAAGCTGGTTCCTGCAGCCTTTAAGATAAGTACATATGAAGTGCCATTGAAAAGAGGTGTAGGTGCTGCCTCGTTTGTATCTTCATAGTGTTCCACCAGGTCGTCGGCAGATGTCTAGGATGCTACTGTGAGAAACATCGAGATCAATGGTTCATCCTGTTACAACATTCCTTATACCTGGCCCCTGCAGTACCTTTGACAAACAGTAGTCCCTTTACCTGGCTCCTGCAATACCTTTGACAAACAGTAGTCCCTTTACCTGGCCCTTACAGTACGTTATTTACCTGGTCCCCACAGTACCTTTCACAGCAGTCCCTTTACCTGGCCCCTGCAGTACCTTTGACAAACAGTAGTCCCTTTACCTGGCACCAGCAATACCTTTGACAAACAGTAGTCCCTTTACCTGGCACCAGTAATACCTTTGACAAATAGTAGTCCCTTTACCTGGCCCCTGCAGTACCCTTCTGTCTACCACCACACTGCTAGCCTCACGTACTCTCATAATTCGTATGCTGCTGCACTACCTTATCCTGTACTCCTGTCTCCCTACATACATTCTATCACACCAAGCCCCACCATACATACTCAGCTGCCCTTTTGTGCACTCTTCGGCTCACCTTCCCCAACTGCCTCTGTTTTTGAGTTAAAAATCTTCCTGTTGTTTCTGTTTCACTGCCTGTTCTTCTAGCTGGAGGGATTATATAGTGTTCTTAAATCTTCACTAATGACGGGAAGGTTAAGACACAGACAGACAGACAGACAGACAGACATACACACACACACACACACACACACACACACACACACACACACACACACACACACAGTATGTAAAAAAGAAGTCCCCACCAACATTAAAGGGAGCGAGAAGGCCTGAGGGTGGCCGATAATTATACAACATAGTCTTCCCAGCACAACACTAGCGGTCGCACCTCAATATGTAGGAGTCTGTGTCGCCCTTCTGTTGCCTGACACACACCCATATCTCAGTCCCTCGTACACACCAAGAACCTCACTGTGCCGCAGTCTGTGTCACCCTGCTCTAGTCTGACATCCAGCCACATCTCAGTCTCTAGTATAAGCTGAGCATGAAGGACGCATTATAAAGGAGTCTGGAGTGTTGACATACTGCGAGGCGTAAGGGAAGGGAAAATTCAACTTACTTCCGATCAGCGAGAGCGAGAGAGAGAGAGAGAGAGAGAGATTCACACACACACACACACATACACACACACACACACACACACACAAATGTATATTCAATGGCGTATGCACTTAAGTGCCCCTTAAGTGCTAATTAGGTTAAACTTAAGTGCCACCCATTTTTTTTTTTTTACGTGTCCGACTCTGGGTAAAGGCTTCAGGGCCTATTTCTTGGAGGCAGTGACCCATTCCAAGGCCCAGTAGTCCTCCTACACCTCCACATGTCACCACTTCGGCGCTAACACCCACCATCCATAATGAATACAAGCTAAGGCTGTCCCATACAGGACTGGTGTATTGGTATTAGCGGGGGTGTTTTTGCGACATGTCGGCGGGTCATCTGGTAGATCAGGAAAGTCTGCTTTTAGGACATTCAAATGCTTAAACTGTTCCCTGCCCCAGCCGGGATTCGATCCTGGGTCCATTAGGACTACAGGCCGCTTCTCTACCGATTCAGCCACCGCCTCCCCCCAGCTTACCTGCCGCTTAAGTTGCACTTAGGCTGTACTTAAGTGCTACTCAAGTGGCACGACAAATTTATGTGCCAGCCTAAGTGGCAACATAAGTGGCAAGTTTAGTGGTAACTTAGGTGGCAATTGAAGTGCCAACTTAAGTGGCAATTTAAGTTTCAACCTAAGTGCCAACCTAGATGGCAACGCACCAACTTTTGTGGTAACTTAAATGGCCACTTAAGTGCCAACTTACACGGCAACTTTAGTGCCATTTTAGGTAGTAACTCAAATGCCATTTAAGGTGGCAACTACAGTGGCAATTTAAGTGGCAACTTAAAGTGGCAACTTAAGTCCCAACGTAAGTGCCAACCTGAGTCTCAACGTAAGTGCCAACGTAAGTCCCAACTTAAGTAGTAATTTAAGTGCTAATTTTAAGTGTCAACTCAAGTGTTAACTTAAGTTCCGACTCGAGTGCCAACGTCAGTTCCAACACAAGCGCCAACTTAAGTCCCAACACAAGTACGATCAACGACAATTGACGGAATTACCAACAAAGCGAGCATAGAGCTGGACCGAATTGCACGATGGCAGCAGAAGTGGCGGATTCAAGCGAATCCCTTGAAATGCACAGTAACATATTTTCGTATTAAATCAGCCAACCCCGCCCACTTTTTCTAAATTCGCGTGATCCCGATCGCGTTCCCATTCCTATTAGGAATACTTGCACCGTACTTGGTCTTACATACGACAAAAACTTCAAATTTCATCATCATATACGAGGCAAGGCAGGCGTGGCTGGCACTGCACTAACACAAATATACCGGTTTCGTAGTGCAGCATCTTCAACTAAATTTCATCTGTATAAAGCACTGATCAGACCACTGCTCACGTATTCACCGTTAAGTCTATCTCTTTCGGCCAAAAGCAACATTCTAAATTTACAGAGAGTTCAAAACAAAGCCATACGTTGGGCACTGAGCATACGGTGGGATGATTTTGTCACCAACATACACTCTCATGAACGCGCCAACATTCCACCCATCAACACTTACCTTCACCACCTACAACAAAAACAAATCACCAAACTCACCGACGTTCACACTGACTTCATCGACTTTTTCACCCGGATCACACCCCCCACACGACCTCTAGCCAACCTCTTCCACCCTGACGCAAGACCTCCACCAACCCCATTGTTCACTTAAGCACCAATAGGTTATTTATTACTGACTCTTTCATTAATTAACTTAGTTCACGTCCAGCAATTCACTTAAGACTCTAAACCACCCCTACACCCATTATCAAGATCACGGCAGCCACGTAATAACCCGCCATCCTCATATCCAGCATCCTGCCTCAGACCCTGAACCACCCCTACACCCCCCATCAAGATCACGGCTACAGCCCAATACTCCGCCCACCCCCAAGAGACAACCTACCCTGACTCCCCTTCCTCCACTCTTCCCCCCTACCTCCTCCCCTTTCCTTATCCCCCTACCCAAGCCCCCCAGGGCTACAACACCTTACCCTAACACCCGTATCCTAAATCCTACCCAGGCTTCTGGAGCCGCAAAAGATCAGATGAACCTGAGAGGCAGCCAATAAGCTAATGCTTGGCAGAGAAAGCCATAGCTATTCACTCCTCCCGTCCTTAATTAACAACACAGTGCACGTGCGAGACCCCCCCCCCTTCCCAACACCAAACACACGCACGTTGGGTTAAGCCCCGACACTCTTTCTCTTAGTCTAACATGGACTTTACACAATGCAACCAGGAACCTGAACTCTCAGTAAGGCCGGGAGTTTAAATTAAGGCCTAGTTCCTGCCGTCATGTGTCGTCGCCCTGGTTGCATAACACTCATCACATATACACAATCATTCTTTACCTTCCTTCCTTTCCCCCCCTTTTCTATACGTCATTATTATTATTATTATTATTAAGTGGTCCCTGAAGGCTGCGTCTGTCACCTGTGCCTTTCTGCCACACTTCCACTCACCTCTCGTAGGCCAAGGCTATTTTTAGGTGGCCTTGGTACAGTCAAGGACAGAGAAACCTGAGAGGCAAATGTCATATTTTCTCTTTTCCCTCACCTTGTCCGTCACTCTTCGTTCACAACTCCTTTCCCCCACCCCCCATCCCGTTTATCCCAACCCTCCTCTTCCCTAGGCTACTCGGCTATCACCACACACACACACACACACACACACACACACACACACACACACACATCTGAGAAGCTCATCTTCATTCTTCATAAACGCATCTCTCTCTCTCTCTAAGGTTCTGTTGGAGTGAATAGTGTCAGTGCAAAGTCTGCGTTTACTGGGAAATAAGTATTATTAAAAGAAATAAAACACTGGAACATATTGAAAGAGAACACCTGCAGTAGCCCGGTTGGCCTATGCTGGGCAACTCCTTTTAAGTTTAGGTCTGCATGCTAGAGAGAGAGAGAGAGAGAAAGAGAGAGAGAGAGAGGTGAGGAGTGACCACTTGTCCCCTGGGAAAGACCAGCCCCTCCCTCTCTGTCTGTCTGTCTGTCTGTCTGTCTCTCTCTCTCTCTCTCTCTCTCTCTCTCTCTCAAGGTTCT
>NW_027643799.1:85000-92500 GCF_032717465.1 Coenobita brevimanus | reverse complement strand
ACACACACACACACACACACACGTAGGCGCCCCAAAAGTACGGGACGGTACTGTAGGGAAGTACGGTACGGTATGGTATTTTTTTCACCAGTAAGAACGGTGCCAAATTACGGTACGACATTTCTTTAAGTACGGTACGGTACGAAATTACTTTTTTTTCCGTGCCTTTTCCGTACCCATTGCCGTGCTTAATTATTCCAATGTGACTGTCCACTGTCCAGAATAATCCAGATGACAAATACTGACTTGTAGATAGGATAACCTAATTGTTTCCCTGACCAATGTTTTAAGATATAACCTTATGTTTTAGCGTGTGTGTGTGTGTGTGTGTGTGTGTGTGTGTGTGTGTGTGTTACAGACTTATAAGGTAATATTTCTGGTCAAGCCATAATGAACATAGAATAGTGTATACTTTTAGATGGGAGACATGTAAGTAATTACGAGAAGCATATGATAATGGTTATTATATACAGTACCACTCGCTCGATGTAGTGCTGCTCTCGGGTGTCTGCGCTTTCCTCTCCTCCATCCTTCTTTCCTTCCATCCTCTTCTGTCTTTCTTTCCTTCAGTCTTTCCTCGTCCTTCTGCCGTTTGGTAACTTTACACTCCCTCCTCCGTCTTTCTTTCCATCATTCTTTCCTCTTCCTTCTACCTGTGGGTGACTTTACACTGAGTGACAAGCCAAATGGTTTCCTGTACACCAGGAAGCCATTTACAGTGCTGGGTGGTAACCGTATAACCAAATTTTGGCGCCTGGTGGTTTAGTGGGTAATTATTGCGCTCCAGTCGGACTGAGCTGGCGAAGGTTTACATCCATGGGGTGGTTGGAGTTTATTGCTTATGTAATGCCACTCAGGGATGAGTGAGGCTGGTCACTCTCATCTTAAATGTCAGGACCATCTGCCTAGGCCCGGGCTCCTACGCTCCTCATGGGGCAACGTAGGATTGGGTGATGGATGGATGAATGATATTTCCTAAACTTGGTAAGACAAAAGTACAGTACTACTGCCCAGGGGAGGATTCTGAAAGCTCAGAAATCCTCGCAAATCCACCATCTTTGGGCGTAAGAGCAACTTTTCACTTAAATGCATGTTCTGGAGACCTAGAAAACGAGCGCAAACCCTATGCGGCGTTGTCAGTTCTCCTCGTAGAGTTGCGCCATGTGAGGGGCAGCCCTAAGTACATCGTAAGCCTTATAACTCTCCTATTTTTACAAATGTTGTAGCTCAAACATCCCCCAAATCCTGAGAATTAAATCATGCATCAATTAATCCTTAAGTGCATACAACTGTTGCGATTTTTCAAAAAATAATAAGTACAAGTGGCAAAGACCGTTGAAGACGATGCCAGAATACCATATCGGAGCAAGTACTACTTCGACATATGTGGTAAAACTAGCATTGTCGACCAATATTGCCTTTACTACAAACAAATTATAGCCTATTGATATAATGTTCACAAAAATTCGATTAAACAAGCCAGTGTTAAGAAGAAACTCATCTAAAGTATGGTGATAGCCTACATGACACAATGTCGAAAAAATTATGAATCAGCGCACTTATTTCTTCCTTTGAGAAGTTCACTGCCCTTCTGTACATAATATTTTGGTGGTCTTCCACTGCTTCAATACTGTCTTGGAAATTATGATTGGCGGTGTGGAAACATCGTCTGCTACCACTATGACGTCATACTCCGGTGTACTGTGATTGGTTACTCAGAGTTAAATAGAGAAACCTTCCGCTCCTTGATTGACCAACACTTGCCCTGGCGCAACCTGGTGTTGGTCTTAAGATTGTCGTACAACACTCTCCAGAATACCACTTATCAAAACCTCGTATGCACATCGCAAAAGTTCTCGCAGATTTTCTCGTAATCCAGACACCTCTCAGAATCCGCTACCAGCATCATTTCCAAAGGCACGTCACTGAGATCAGCACCATATTTTAGCACTTGGGTAATTATCTGGTAGGTGGTGGCGACCATCATCCACTCACTTGATGTAGTGCTACCTACCTCTTCCTTAGCCTTTATCATTCTTTTTCTGTCTGTCCTCCTCTCTTCCTATTTCTCCCATCTTTCCTGTCACTTCTTATTGCTTTTCTTTCCTTCACAGGTGGCTTTACATTGAGTGACAAGCCAAATGGTTTCCTGTAAGCCAAGAAACCATTTACAACGCTGGGTGGTTACCATATAACCAACCCATACGTGCTTCCTACGTGTCAACAAGTAGGTTGGTGGAGGGTTAGTGCCCCTCCCTGTAAAATAGATAACTCAAAGTCAAGTGGCCACCCCTTACGGGATTATGGCGTCTGGCAATAGATAGATAGATAGATATTTCTATTATTTGACATTTGTTTTGCTGTACGTATCTCGTATATTCCTTGCCCACTGTAGGCCTACAGAGTTAAGTGATTAATTTATAGATTTGTTTATACAGTATATAAATAATGATTTGGATTAGGTATTTACTGTAGGGTCGGCTGCAGCATTGTTACTTGACCCGTTAAGTGGTTGATTTTTATCATAGTCTGATTTAAACACAATTTTTCACAGAAAATTCTAGTACAATACAAGTCAGTAATCCTTAATTTTATTTAATCCCATTGCCATATGAATGTAAATCAAATGTTAGGTCAATTACCTCACACATACACACACACACACACACACACACACATGTAGGCGCCCATGAACACGCATTTCTACAACACCCCCCCCACATCCGTATGCCACCCTTCATCCCCCCCACACACACACGTACACACACACACACACACACACACACACACACACACACACACAAGACTATATTGAAATGGGGAGAGTCGGACGGGAAAGGGAGTGGGGAAAGTGAGAGGGGAGTGGGGGGAGTATGCAGAGTGGACGTGGGAAAGGATTGCAGAAAATGAGAGAGGGTGTGAGGAGTGTGAGAGGGGAATGGGGAGAGTGGGGAGAATGAGAGGGGAGTGGGGAGAGTGGCAGTGGAAGGGGAGTGGGAAGAGACTGCGGAAAATGAGAGGAATGGGGAGAGTAGGTCAGTGGGTAGAAAGTAGGTTCAGACGGAGGGTACCACAGCTATAGTGACGTTTGATGACTTTCCTTGGAGCAGCAGAGAAAGAGAGAGAAAGAGAGAGAGTATGTGTGTGTGTGTGTGTGTGTGTGTGTATACGTAGTTACTCTTATGCCTGTTCACAATCGTGTGTGTATTAAAAAAAACTGTCATGAAAAAAATCCCTTCTTATGGCCTAGATATAATTTTTTCTGCTAAGGTTTGACCAGCTTTTCTGGATCGTAACGTCTGTGTGATCCCCCTCCCCCCCTCTCTCTCTCTCCGTCATTGCCTATAGCTAAAGACAAAAACACAGACACATTATATTCACTACAGTGCTTCTCCCTGCCTCACCCTGGCTCTGCCTCCCTCTCCCTGCTTTTTCCCACCCGTTTCTGCCTCTCCCTGCCAGTCTCTGCCTCACCCTTCCTCAGTGTACGTGTGTGTATTTGTACATGTGTGAATTTGTATGTGTGTGTGTGTGTGTAAGTTTGTGTAATTATGTGCCTGTGGGTGTATGTGTCTCACCACAATGCACCGCTAGACACCCACTCCACCCCACCACCAAACACCTTCTTCATTTCTTGCCACAGAAAACTTTAATATTCATGGATCATTTTCAAAAATCAAGTTCGAGTATGTTTTACCGTATTGCGATGAAAAAAAAAAACTGCAATATTGGGATCAGATATGAGTACAGAGATGTTTTATATAAAGTGCGAGACTCAGTGGGCAATACGTATGGTGTTAGCTTGGCTGGTGCAGGGCATCTGTGTTACCATGGCAACCTGCCCACCTCACAACACACACACACACACACACACACACACACACACACACACACACACACACCTCTATCAGCAAGGCCCATCATAGAATACTTGTGTTTGTGTGTGTGTGTGTGTGTGTGTGTGTGTGTGTGTGTGTGTGTGTGTGGCTATACGAATATGTGGTTGTGTGTGGTTATGTGTGTGTGTGTGTGTGTGTGTGTGTGTGTGTGTGTGTGTGTGTGTGTGTGTGTGTGTGTGTGTGTGGTTAGGTATGTGGATGTGTTGTGTGTTCGGTGGGGTAAGGGGTGTTCGGTTTGATGTGGTTGCAGTGTGTGTGTGTGTGTGTGTGTGTGTGTGTGTGTGTGTGTGTGTGTGTGTGTGTGTGTGTGTGTGTGTGTGTGTGTGTGTGTGTGTGTGGTTATACGAGTATGTCGTTGTGTGTGGTTATGTATGTGTGTGTGTGTGTGTGTGTGTGTGTGTGTGTGGTTATACGAGTATGTGGTTGTGTGTGGTTATGTATGTGTGTGTGGGGGGGGTGTTGTTGGGTATGTGGATGTGTTGTGTTCACGGTGGAGTAAGGCATGAACGGTTTGATGTAGTTGCATGTGTGTGTGTGTGTGTGTGTGTGTGTTAGTTCACTACACGTCAAACGACTTTGGTTATACATAAGAAGACGTGCTATTAAAGTTTGGGCACAACTATAATGCAATGTTCTATGAAGTCAACTACACTCATAATAACGCGACGCTTCGTCTCCTCTGTCTGTCTCCTTACCCTGCGTCTGTCTGCCTTCTATCTGTCTGTCTCTGTCTTCCTGTCCATCTATTGCAAACCACAAACTTCTCAACTGTCCACAACGTCCTAGATTATCATTGTAACACGTAGTATATTATTTTTTCATTGTAAAGTGGCCGAAATTTTCGTCCTTTTGCAGCTTACTTCACATGGGTCATTGGCAGAAACGGACAACGCTACGGCTCCCTTTCCATACCACTTTTTTGTGACTTACATTTTCTAGCATTAATCTATTGCTACAACTCAGCATTCAGGTTGGAGGGATGGAAAATTTGGGCCAAGTTAGAGTAAAACGAGTACAGAATTAGCAGAAGCCAAATAGCATACCTTTGGAGGGTGCAGCGGGAACATGGCGAGATCGCAGGAAGGAGGACAATGGAGGGAAATCCAGCAAATCCAAGCAACAGCCTATGAAGTGACGCCAACAACACTTGTGTCTCACACTCTGTTCAAACGCCCGTCCACTTTATCACTAAACACCTGTGGTTCTGAAGTATGACAAGAGAAAATGAAATAATCGTGTAGACGTGATGTATTGATGCACTCTCTCCACGAAGTCTACCTCTGACCTACTGTTTATTGCTTATTCGTCACATTGCTTCGAGAATGATGAGTCTCTCGCTCGGACACGACGGCTGACTGAACCTTTATCCTTGTCTTATACCCCTGACCTTTTACTGAATGCTGCAAATGTTTAATTACTTCATTCTAACCTAATTCAGGTTCTAATGACAGAGATGATCTGGTTACATGACTTACCCGCGCACCTTTTGTGACGCCACAGACTAAGTTGGGGTGGGCTTTCAGTTCAGAGAAAAGCAGTAAAATGGATGGGTAACTGCGAAAAATTGATCACTGTCCGCTGACTCTTCCTGTTCTGCTTTCCAGCGACAACGTTTCTCTGATTGTAAGGGCTTGTACGGAATAGTTTATTCGAAATCTAAATTAAATAATAGGATAATCTGCTGACTTTTTCCGATAATCTTGCTAACAGACAGGCAGGCAAACAAAGGCAGACAGATAGCAAGCAGACAGGGAAACAGACTGGTAGACAGATATATAAACCGGGCCAAACACAGCTTCATCGGGCTTTCTCTGTTGGGTGTAATAACACCCCCTAGTAGCAGAAAAAAAGATAATTTTCTCGTCGCTTTTCTCATTACACATTTTGCTTTCAGCCATACTCGTACCAGATCACGTCAGTTAACAATGATATACGTATTTGGGGATTAATAAAGCTTTAGTTTCATTTTGTATATGAGAGAAAAAGGCAGTGAAAACACCAATAGTATCCCCTAACAGTCTGATACCAAAGCCTTCTCCCGTTCGCCTCTGCCTGGGTTTTTTCCTTTAACCATTTTTTCCCCGAATGGAGCGTTGTGGCAGACTCCTGTATTTCATAAACTAACATTTTATTCATTCTACGTACAGTGTTCTTAAACGTGAACTGATTTTGTCCTATTGTGCTAGAATATTGCACGGTGAATCCACCGTGGTGCACAAGAAAGGATCTAGCTTGTGCATTTCTTGTGCACCACGGTGGATTCGCTGCCTTTGTGTTCACAACATCAGGTGGGATGGGTCCAGAGGCGAGCAGGTTCTCTCGAGACTGGCAGAGATTCTTTCTAAGAAGCGTCAACGTAAAGAGTTCTGTTATGGCCTGGATGAGGTGTCAACTGTCCTACTCCCTTGTGAGGTGTGCACTGTTATGCCTCAGGGGCACCAAATCATCAGCCCTCAGGCCTGTCTCTCTGGCAGGTATGGATTACGAAGCTACTGTGACTGAGTCACACTGACCAGCAACTCCAATAGATTAAAGTTTTTGTTGACACTGTAATACAAAAAAATCTAGTAGTAATAGTCTTTTGTGGTTGGTGGGGCACTCCCCATCCACTCACTCGATGTAGTGCTGCTCTCTGGTGCCTGCCCTTTCCTCCCTTCCTTCCTTCTTTCCATCCTTCCTCATGTCTTTTTCGCCTTCATTCTTTCCTCTTCCTTCTGTCTACGGGTGACTATATACTGAGTGACAAGCCACATGGTTTCCTGTACACCAGGAAACCTTTTACTACGCTGGGTGGTAATCATATAACCAATTCATGGCGCCTGATGGTTTAGTGGGCAATTAAGGCGCTCCAATCGGATTGAGCCTGTGCAAGTTAATATCCAAGGGATGGTTAGGGTTTAATGCTCACGTAATGTCACTCAGGGATGAGTGAGGCTGGTCATTCTCATCATAAATGTGAGGACCAATTTGCCTAGCTCCAGGCTCCTATGCTCCTCATGGGGCAACACAGGATTAGATGATGAATGAATGAATGAATGATGATAAAGTGTTGGCATATGGTTGGTAAGGACAGTGGCTGGTGTGTTTGGGGCCAACAGATTGTATTATGGTTAGTGATAACCTTCACATTACAACTCCAATGGTGAACTGTATTATGAGGCTGGCTGCTGAGCTTCACGGTATAATTCCCAAATGGATGGAGCTGATTTGCTGGTTGTATTATTTCTAAAAGTGGTAGTTGTAGTAGTAACAGTGGTAGATTTTTTTTTTTTAAATCAGAAGATGCACTCAGCAGGTTGGTGATGTTTGGCTGAATGCAACACATCCAAAGAACATCATTGTATTTCAAATAATTACCAGTAATTCTCAGAAATACCATGTTATTTGGACATGTTGCATTCAGTCATCACCAACCTATCAAGTGCATCTTTGCCTCGATAAAAAAAAAAAAAAAAAAAAAAAAAAACTAAGTATAGTAGTAGTTGTAGCAGCGGTTGTAGTAGTTGTAGTAGCAGTTGTAGTAGTAGCAGTAGCAACAGCACCAGCAGCCGTAGCATCATCATCATCATTAGTAGTAGTAGTCCATCCAGTACCGTAATAT
>NW_027643799.1:0-80000 GCF_032717465.1 Coenobita brevimanus | reverse complement strand
TATACCACCAATATAACAGCCCCAATATACCACCAATATAACAGCCTCAATATACCACCAATATAACAGCCCCAATATACCACCAATATAACAGCCCCAATATACCACCAATATAACAGCCCCAATACGTATATGATATATATATATATATATATATATATATATATATATATATATATATATATATATATATATATATATATATATATATATATAACAAATTATGCCAGATTTCAGATGTCACTACATACGTTTCTTTTGTAGTAACTCTTCTTTTACCATTGTAAATTTTTCACGTGAATAAAATAATGAGTACCAATAAGTCTATTAACATATAATATCATTTAAAGAACACACACACACACACACACACACACACACACACAACAAAGAGTTAGTGAGGCAGAACCTTGACCTCTACCCAGTGTTGCCAGGTCAGTGGGTGCTGTTGGCGCCCAATCCATCCCGAAAACGCGCCCAAAAAGCGCAGACAGCAAAATCACACACACACACACACACACACACACACACACACACACACACACACACACACACTTCTCCATCAGTCTTGGAAGTGGTGAGAGACAATTATAGTAATTCTTCTCTATTATTAACCCGTAGAGGTGTGTGTGTGTGTGTGTGTGTGTGTGTGTGTGTGGTAGTAATAGTAGTAGTAGTAGTATACTCTGTTCCATATAAAGTGGCGGAAGAAGTACGCTCAAGTCCTAGTCGAACATAGGTGCCCGTACAAAGGGATTAAAGTGACCTCACCTGACTCTTTCTCCAGCCCTACCCGTCCCCTTCCTCTCTTAAGAGAGAGAGAGAGAGAGAGAGAGAGAGAGAGAGAGAGAGAGATTTGAACTGTTTATTGTCTAATATTCAAATATAGCAATCATATTTTATTTTCTGACCTAATATTAATTAATCCTACATCCAATCCAAACATGAATTTGTGTAATTTGAAGGCATTATTACCAGTTCTATCCTGATTGGCAAACCTAAGAAAATCACCAATTCATGGCGAAATGGTGAACCCTTATAAGTATTAAAATATCAGTCATATGATTTGCTGAAAATAACTTCTATCAAGATAGAGTTTTATATAAAAAAAAAATGGTGAAATATTCATTACCCTCTCTCTCTCTCCCTTCTCGTGTGTGTGTGTGTGTGTGTGTGTGTGTGTGTGTGTGTGTGTGTGTGTGTGTGTGTGTGTGTGTGTGTGTGTGTGTGTGTGTGTGTGTGTGTGATGAATAAGAAAAGGGAATGTTTCTCTCTCCCTCCCCTCCCTCTCTGTTCTTTCCTCCTTCCCTCCCTCCCTCCTCTCTCTCTCTCTCTCTCTCTCTCTCTCTCTCTCTTGTATAATATTAAACAATGCATGTATGTGGCTTATATTTATATTTACAACTCTTATTTACAATAAGTATACACAAGACACCTCACACAACACTTGTTTATTCATCTTCATCGCTGCTGGACTCGTTCCATGTATTGATAACAAAATTTTCTACCATGTGGTTTACAGCAGTGTCATCTCATAAATTCTTTGTGTGTGTGTGTGTGTGTGTGTGTGTGTGTGTGTGTGTGTGTGTGTGTGTGTGTGTGTGTGTGCTACACATTTCTGCCAGTTTTCTGCTGTTATTTTTTCTATCACATTTCTCGTCAGCTCTTCGATCACTCGTAATTTTTTAGAAAAATTTGAGTTTCTCTTCCTCACATCATCGTTGACCTGAGCCCAAATCAGCTCTATGGGGTTGAGCTGGCCATGATAGGGAGGAAGCCGCAGCACCTGGTGACCAGGATTATTGGCGATTTCATCAATTTCAAACAATTGCTTGTCTTTTTTGTCTGTTTCTTTTTTTTTTTCACTTGGTGTAGCAGCTCAGCCTTAGTGTGCAGAGGGTTATGAGGGAGGTTGTTATCAAGAAGCCACTTTATAATTTCTTGTTTTCGTAAGCTCTGTGTTTGTGCTTTATTTATGATTTTGCAGTGGTATGATGCGTTGTCCATTATTATAAGTGACCTGGCGGGATGTTGGGAAGCATCATCAAGGGCGTTCTAGGAAATACTGCATGTGACCTCAGGGCAAATGCTCCATCAATCTTGACCTGAGACCAAACGCACACCTGATCCAGTACGGGTCAGCAGGTGCTCCACTCATGCATTCCCTCCTTCCTCTTCTTTGTTATCATTCATCTCAAGCTATACTCACCCAAGAGTCCCAGCAGGTTCCACATATTTTTATAAGAATTGTCGATAGAGAATATACCTTATATGCGCCTGCGTGGGAGTGTGTGTGTGTGTGTGTGTGTGTGTGTGTGTGTGTGTGTGTGTGTGTGTGTGTGTGTGTGTGTGTGTGTGTGTGTGTGTGTGTGTGTGTGTGTGCGTGCGCGCGTCTAAGATGAATGGGAAATTTTGAAACCTGTCTTAGATAGTTTTTAAAATATTAATACAACAGTCATGTAAGTTGCTAAAAGTTACACATAAGAATATACTGCAAGAAGAGAGGATAACTGCAGTAGACCTTTTGGTCCATGCTATGCATCTCTAACAAGAATAAGACTAATCTATTAGAATAACACAAGGATAGCACAGAAGAAGGCTCTCCACAGATAATAAAGACACACACATATGCACCTACACCTACACGCGCGCGCACGCACGCACGCACGCACACACACACACACACACACACACACACACACACACTCTCTCTCTCTCTCTCTCTCTCTCTCAGGAGAGTAGGGAGAAGGGAGGGGCTTGAGGAAAGAGGGGGATAATCCTTCAAAGGTCACCTGCGTTCTGCGTTTGACCCAGACTTGGGAAGGAAAATACAGGTTTCTTTCCGCCAGTTTATATAATAGTAGTAGTAGTAGTAGTAGGTGGCGATCAGAAAGTCAGACCAAAGAAAAGTGGGGTCAGGTGAGAGAGGGTCAGACGGCCTCGCCTGTGTAACATTTACAAGGAGGTCGCAATTGCTCTTTGGGGAAGGATAGGGAGATAAAAGGATGAGTGGAGACGGTTTAATCTGGATGAGAGAGAGAGAGAGAGAGAGAGAGAGAAGGATGGTACAGAAAGCATGGAGTGGTAGATGGGGTAGAGGGAGAGAGCTTTGCGTTGTCAGTAATTATGGGATCAGGGTTGGGTTGGGCAGGCTTGGTAAAGGGTGTAGGGGAGGAACTGAATGGTCATTATGACTCTGGTGCTAATTGTACTGCACATCAGTGATGGACATTAGCACTGTAGTAGCAGCATATAGGAATGGATATAAATTCGTTCGAAAATGCTGACAAGAATGACAAAAATGAGGCATGATATTCGGAACCTTCCATATGAAGACAGACTAACAAAACTAACTTTGCACTCACTAGAAAGGCGTAGCCTTGCGCCTTGAGGACTTAGGATTAAAACAAAAGGCGCGCGCGCACACACACACACACACACACACACACACACACACACACACACACACACACACACACACACACACACACACACACACACACACACACACACACACACACACACACACACACACACACACACACACACACATTTGGGGTCATGGAAACGCAGGTCAGGTAGAGATGCTAATTATAGTAGCTGGGGCTTCACAATGCGTTTGGGGAGTGGCAGGGAAAGGATTACTGAGATACGAGTATTAGTACATCATGCATACGCCATGTCTTCTTACTTTTTTTTTTTAACATTGCATCCATATAACAAAATCGCCCAATACGCTCCTATACCCTTTCTCAAGAAACATGAATGCGAGAATTTTACAAAGCCTTTGCCAAAATCGGAACACGAGTGACCATGTGAAGGATTAAGAGGTCCCCTCGGGATTCTGGACCTTCCTCCTTCCCTCTTCCGTTTTCTTTCCTCTACACACACACACACACACACACACACACACACACACACACACACACACACACACACACACACACACGACGCTTAAATAATAAAACAATGTGTAGCCTCTATTTATCTGTCAGTGTCCTGATATCGGTCCATATGAGGAGGGATGGAGGATGGGAGTGGCCCAGGTCGGAATGTGGGGAGGGGTTGGGAAGCCATGAAAGATGAAGAAAAATTATTTTATTTTATTTTATTGTTTTATTACTATTCTTTATGAAAAAACATAAAGTGCTTTACAATAGTATTACTGATCGAAGGATCAACAGTAGCATTTCCTTTATAAATATTCATTACATTCTAAAATTTACATTGAAAATACAATCTCTCTCTCTCTCTCTCTTTCTTTCTCTCTCTCTCTCTCTCTCTTTCTTTCTCTCTCTCTCTCTCTCTCTCTCTCTCTCTCTCTCTCTCTCTCTCTCTATCACTCGATATTCATGTCTCCCTCATCTAAACCTGCTTCTTCACTGGTGGAATCCCCCTCCCCCCACCCCGTTAATCCGATCCCTCCTCTTCCCTATAGGTTACTCAGCTATCACTATGAAAAAACATATACACACACACACACACACACACACACACACACACACACACACACACACACACACGACGCTTAAGTAATAAAACAATGTGAAGTCTCTATTTATCTATCAGTGCCCAGCAGGGGCGCACCAAGGAATTTTCTAAGGGGGGGGGGTCCCCATTTGCCAGTTTCCTGAAGTTTACATATAAGTTTTATACTTCTAAGTTGTGTATGTGGACAAAAAGCTAGGTGAAGAGACGGGATGGGGATGGATAGGAAGGCAGGAAGGATGATGTTTTGAGTTCAGGGTGGGTGGGTCTGCATGCTAGAGAGAGAGAGAGAGAGAGAGAGAGAGGTGAGGAGTGACCACTTGTCCCCTGGGAATGACCAGGCCCCGCCCCCCCCCCCTCTCTCTCTCTCTCAAGGTTCTGTAGTAGTGAATAATAATGTCAATGCAAAGTATAACTTAACTGTGATATAAGTATTATAAAATAAATAAAACATTGGAATATATTTATTGAGAACAACTACAAGAAGTCCCCTCGAGACGTCAGCATGTGGAACTGTCATTAATTCCCTGTGGGCCAATTAACGTTCACCTTCATACATGTCTACACTCTTCTGCCACAATATTCGCCATAGATTCCACAATATTTCTCCTCATCTTTACTTTCCAGTACAAAGCATACCATTAGTCTTGATAATGATTGCACACACACACACACACACACACACACACACACACACACACACACACACACACACACACACACACGAGAGAGAGAGAGAGAGAGAGAGAGAGAGAGAGAGAGAGAGAGAGAGAGAGAGAGAGTAGATGGGGGAGGGAGGAGGGAGACAAGAAAGGACGGAAGCAGAGGTTTAGAGAGAGAGTCAGTCAGGAGGTGCTGTGACCTGAGATGCCAACTTACAAATTCTTGATGACAGGTGAATCAAGCTCAAAAAAAAAAATAATAAAATAAAATAAAAGGAATAATATGCTATTAAATCTAAATATACAACGAATAACTGGTCCAATATTTTTCGTTTATTTTTAGCGCTTTGTAACTCAAAAAAAAAAAAAAAGTTGCATCCAAAAACAGGAACCACAGTTCATATTGACCTGTGAGCATAGCGGGTCACTTATACCCATTCATTGTGTGTGTGTGTGTGTGTGTGTGTGTGTGTGTGTGTGTGTGTGTGTGCGTGCCTCATGCCCTCAGGCCTTGTCCCTGGCCAGCCTGTATTCCCACAGGTCGTTAAATCAGATGCCTTCGGCCTTTGACAGTGACTCTGGAGTAAAATAGACGATATTCTACATTCGTTTTTCCTGAGACAGACACTATATGACATGGTATAATAGGTTGGCAGAGAAATGCGCCAAGACTGCGTTGTCTAGGAAACTATTAAAGCCACAACAGATCTATGGACATCATTAGAAACCTAGTAAAAAAAATAATAGGAGTTACTTGAGGGACTTTTCTCAAAATCTGTCTTGCCAGTTCTGATAAAATGAAAATAAACGTACCAAACTGAGTACCAGAACCGAGTTATTCTAGAAGTTAAAAGCTACTGCAGATCTGTTCAGACAGCTGGAAAGCTTATGAAGAAGCAATTGGTACAGTCATGGACAAAGAAACCTGGACACTCAGGGGCTGAGCTGATAGTTTCTTTTTCCTTTTCGATTTTTCCACTAAATCTTCGTGCATATGAACCGTACCCCCCCATCCCCTTCCTTCCCTCACCTCCTCTCCGTCCTACCCATATGACCCGGGAAGGCTGGTCATTCCCAGGGGACAAGTAGACACTTCTCACCTCTCTCTCTCTCTCTCTCTCTCTCTCTCTCTCTATCCCTGATATATATATACATATATATATATATATATATATATATATATATATATAGCAGGGATAGAGAGAGAGAGAGAGTGCGTGTGTGTGTGTGTGGAATTATCATCATGACTATTTCATGGCATGCTCTGAATCGGAAAGTAAAGATGAGGAGAAATCTAAACACTTGCTTCCATCCTTTCTTCTCCCCCTCCTCCTTCCCCCATCTACCATCTCTCTCTCTCTCTCTCTCTCAATCTAAACCCTTGCTTCCGTCCTTTCTTCTCCCCGTCCTCCCTCCCCCGTCTACCATCTCTCTGTCTCTGTCATATATATATATATATATATATATATATATATATATATGTGTGTGTGTGTGTGTGTGTGTGTGTTTGTGCAATTATTATCATAACAAATGGCATGCTCTGAATTGGAAAGTAAAGATGAGAATTGGCGAAAATGGTGGCAGAAGGGAGTAGGCAAGTATGAAGGTGGACGTTAACTGGCCCGCAGGGAAATAATGACAGTTCCATATGCTGACGTCTCGAGAGGATTTCCTGCAGTTGTTCCCTCTAAATATGTTCCAGTGTTTTAATTTGTAATGCTTATATCACAGTAAAGGCATGCTTTGCACTGACATTATTATTCACTGCTACAGATTATTGAGAGAGAGAGAGAGAGAGAGAGAGAGAGAGAGAGAGAGAGATGGGGGAACAAGTGGTCACTCCTCACCTCTCTCTCTCTCGTATGCAGATCCAAAATCAGGAGGAGTCGCCTCTCATGGGCCAACCAGCCTACTGCAGTTGTTTTCTTTAAATATATTCCTAAGTTTTATTTTGCAATACTTATATCACAATAATAAAGGCATACTTTGCACTGACATTACTATTCACTCCTACAGAATCTTGAAAAACAGAAAGAGAGAGAGAGAGAGAGAGAGAGCAGCTGCGTATACGAAGAATGAAGACGAGCTTCTCATGTGTGTGTGTGTGTGTGTGTGTGTGTGTGTGTGTGTGTGTGTGTGTGTGTGTGTGTGTGTGTGTGTGTGATAGCAGAGTAGCCGTAGGGAAGAGGGAGGGATGGGTTGTGATAAAAAAAGTAGGGAGTTGCTTGTGTCAAGGATGCACACACACACACACACACACACACACACACACACACACACACACACACACACGGTTCAAGGTCGGCGGATTAGCGAACTGGAGTGTATGGGGGCAGGGAAGGGGGGATGGGGAGTGCAGCCTGGCAGGTGCTATGAAGAGAGGGTAAACGGGATGGGGGGTGGGGGGGATGGGGGAAAGGAGTCGTTCACAGGTTTCTCTGTCCATGACTGTACGAGGATTTATGGTGTGCGTCTTAGCGTGCGTCCTGAGGTTGACGTATGCGTCTCCCTGCCCGCCTCACACCACCACACTACACTTTACACCACACCATGCGTCTCCCTGCCCGCCTCACAACACCACACTACACTTTACACCACACCATGCGTCTCCCTGCCCGCCTCACACCACCACACTACACTTTACACCACACCATGCGTCTCCCTGCCCGCATCACACCACCACACTACACTTTACACCACACCATGCGTCTCCCTGCCCGCCTCACACCACCACACTACACTATACACCACACCATGCGTCTCCCTGCCCGCCTCACACCACCACACTACACTATACACCACACCATGCGTCTCCCTGCCCGCCTCACACCACCACACTACACTTTACACCACACCAGTTGCCTGATATTCTACCTCAGACCCTCACATGGCCGCGTCTCCTCTAGCATTACATTCTAGCTACGTGTAATGTCAGACGATAATATGGAGATGATAGTGAGTCATAGGAGCCTCAAGTGGATGTATGCGTCTCCCTGTCCGCCTCACAACACCACACTACACTTCCCTACACTTTACACAATACCGATTACCTGATATCATCCCTGTCTTTACCCTTAACCAACACAACACCCTGTTCACTTCAGCTAGGCGTAAAGTTGCCGTCTCTCCATCTCAAGCAGTGCCTCATTCATTTTCACCCTTTAGGCATCCTCCTCATCGTCTTTCTTCTACGCTTTTCATTTACGCTCAGGTGATCTACGTATCATGAGTACTTTTATACCTTTCCTCCTCGTACGTACTTATTCCACCCTTCTCTGCTCTTACTTACTTATTTTCCCCCGCTCCTCCTCCTCCCACTCATACCTTTCCACTCTTCAGTATTTCCTCCCACCTCCTCTTCCTGAACCTCTTTTGGATTTTCTCCCCCTCCCATCATCATCATAATTATCATCATCATCATCATTTTCTTTCATCATTAGCTAACTAATTCCCTTCTCTTCCTCCTTCTTCATCTCCTCCTCCTTCTTCTTCTACTTCTTCTCCTTCTCCTCCTCCTCCTCCTCCTCCTCCTCCATCATACGCCAAGCTCCTTCTACGCCTCCCACCTACGCACGAGTACCTTCTCATTCTCTTGTACTCTTACGCCTTTATGAATTCTCTGGGCGATTTAATGAGCTTGGGATGAGAGAGAGAGAGAGAGAGAGAGAGAGAGAGAGAGAGAGATGGTGGGGGACAGTTCACCCTTATCCTCTTCCATTATCAATATTCTGGATCTCATCTGAAGAAGAGATCAAAGCCTATCTTCCCTATCAAGACAAGTTAAGTGGGAGAGAGAGAGAGAGAGAGAGAGAGAGAGAGAGAGAGAGAAGGGGGGCAGATGCGAGACGACAGGAAGAGTATGATTAAGGGATAAGAGACAAGCAGGAAACGAAAGACAGAGACTGTGATAAGGAGAGAGACCAGAGAGGAAGAAGAAGATAGGAGAGAGAGGAACAGATAAAGGAAACGCGAAAACAGGAAAGTGAGAATGAAAGTTGAAGGTGAACTTTAAAAAATGTAACGAAACGAATGAAAATGAGATTAAGTCTGAATCCGATTACTTATTTTTGAGTTTGATTTTGCTTACTCCGGACGTTGAGAGAGAGAGAGAGAGAGAGAGAATAAAATCAGGACGAAAGTGAAAGATACAGGGAAGGGAAGGGACACTGCAGACAAGGGAATGAGGAAGATGAGGAGGAACAGAGGAGGAAGGAGGGAAGAAAGAATTTAGATGGATTGACAAGATTACAAGGAATTACTGATGAGAGAGAGAGAGAGAGAGAGAGAGAGAGAGAGAGAGAGAGAGAGAGAGAGATTTTAAATCTTCGGTAATCGTCACTAATTCAATGCTTTATATATACATACAACATAATTGCACTAAATTAGGTAAATAAAGGCGTGACATGATACAGTATGGGCAGAATTAGTACGTATTAGTGCATATTTACATACTGATTGATATTAGCAGAGTTAATCTGTTTATCTATAGCCAGACGCCATAATTCCGTAAAGGGTAGCCGTTTGTCTCTGAGTTAGCGGTTTTACGAGGAGGAACACTAATCCTACGCCAACCCACCTGTTAACACATAGGGAACACGTAAAGGCTGGTTATATGGTTACCACCCAGCGCTGTAAATTGTTTCCTGGCTTACAGGAAACCATTAGGCTGACAATGTAAAGTCGCCTAAAATGGAATGAGTAATGAAAAGTGAGAGGAAAGATCAAGTGAGCGAATGACGGTCGCCACCACCTACCACCAAACCTAATCCAACCTATGACAGCAATCTCTCAATTTTAAAAGCAAGTGTTGGGGACGCAAGATATGGCCAGCTACTGGTAGACGTCAGTGGAATAATTATTCATTCTAAATCCTCAGCGTTCATTGTCTTTATAAAAATGCCCAGTAGCTATGGCACGGTACTCCAGGAAAAATAACAAATAACCTGTGAAAGACTCATTTCGATGGAAAATATGAAAAGGCCGCGCGTGTTTGGTAATGAATTAATGAAAAACCACAGCAATACCAACCCTGATTCCACTATGGCTTAAGTTTAATGTGTACTAAAAAAAAAAAAAAAAAAAAAACAGCAGTACCAACCTTGATTCCACTGTGGCATGTTAATGTGTACTGCCGAGAGTCCCAGCCACAAGAATGTGTAGCAGTTCAGTCATGGATGGTAGATAACTTGGTGAAGAGGTGGACACGGCCAGAGTTAAGTCACTAGCAGCTGCAGTCCTTTACTCACATGTTATGATGAGGCATTTAAAGGAGAAGGTTGACGAATCAGAACGTAAACAAACTTCTAAATCAGTGTTTATCCACTTATTTCCTTATCAGTCTTCGTTCGGGTACTCTAGATACTAATGTTTCGTTATAGCGTACACTTTTAATGGTGAAAATAGCTTATTCCTAGAGGTTTTTGTGCTAATTTCCAGACGGCACATAAACGCATTCTTCCCGACGAACAACTCTGTGATTTATGGACAGTGTTCGGATGGCCTCCTTGTGTTGATGTTTATATATATTTTTTCCATTAGATCAAGTGAATTTTCACACATTACACCACATTTCTGTTTCAAGATATTTTTAAAAGTGTTGTGATAAATAACGACATCAGATATTCCCTCCCAGTGAACCAGATTATCAAAGCTTGTATTATGGTGTAAAGGAATCGACCTCTGCCGAAAGAATTTCTTAATATTTTTTTAGCAGAAAATGAATACTAATCATTGTTATCCCTCTGGACCTTTGATCAACATGTATTAATATTTTTACTGCTGAACTTATATGGTGGAATATAATCTGGTAGAATTTAAGGAATTTAGTATGTGTTAAGAAATGAGATGATGTAAACATAACAACGTGGGGCATTTCCGGTGTTTCACCCCAGCTGACTTCACGGGATTTTATTCAGTAAGAGTGAGTGTTAGAACCCTTAGAATGTTACTGGGAGAGACGCTGACATGTACTGAAGGGAAGAGTGAAAGAATAAAGGGGAAAATGAATGAAGGGGAGAATGTATTGACAAAATGAATGGAAAAATAAAAGAGACTGGAGGGAAGAACGAAAAAATGGAAATGAAGGGAAGGATGAAAGAACGTCAAAGTGAAGGGAAGAATGGAAGAAGGACAAAATGCAGGGAAGAATAAAAGAACGACAAAGTGTAGGGAAGAATGAAAGGTTAAATAAAGTAGTACAGATAATGAATACACCCAACCCATTCACTACAATGCCGTGTTGTTTGGGTGTATTCTCGCTGCCTTCACACGATTATATTCAGTACATGAGAGGCCTTTGGTAGTGAAGGGGTCAATGAAGGCTGTATCAAACCCAGCCAGACAGAAAAGAGTCATGGAAGATAAATAAAATCGTCCGTAGACAACAAGAATGAAGGAGAAAATAGTGGTAAAGTAGTTGGAATAAATGCATAAAGGGTGGAAGGATGAGGGAAAAGGAAATACTGAAGATATACATTAAAGCAGTAGTATTCTGTGTGTGTGTGTGTGTGTGTGTGTGTGTGTGTGTGTGTGATCCCCCAAATATCACAAGTTTTTCAAGGGCATGGTTGTTGGTGTAATGCGACCTGTGTAAAATGTGCAATTACATGTGCAGCTCTGACACCTAATAATGTTAATTGTGTTGGCAATGGACAGGGTTGGGAAAAGTGCATCTCAGACATTATATACCTGATTCACCAAGTTATGTGTGTTGTGAAATGCTGACTGATTAAATACTGAAGGATATATGCAACTTTTATGCCGAGAATAGTATATAAATTGTATGTGTATGTGTGTGTGTGTGTGTGTGTGTGTGAGAGAGAGAGAGAGAGATTCTTGTAATTTCGGGCTGGATATGCAAGCCAGTGTATCGCCCATTATCCTCCCCTCTTCTTTATCCTCATATCTTCCTTCATCGTCCGTCCTCTTACTCTCCTTTATCATCAACCCTTCCCTCACCTTTCATCCTCTTCATTTCACTCCCTGTGTCTCTTTTCCTTCACTTTCCCTCCTCTTCTTCTGTCTTATCCTCATCCCTTCCTTCATCTTTCATCTTCTTCTCTTTCTCTGTCTCTCTTATTTCGTCTTTCATAATTCTTGTCCTTCTTTCTTTCTCTCTTCCTTCACCTTTTATCCACTTCTTCGCCACTTCCTCGTCCATCCTCTCTCCTCACTGCGCCATAAACTACTTGAACTGGCCATTCCCTGTCTCACCCCTGCTTGCTCCATGTCCCCTCTTCTTCTTCCTCTTTCTTTCTCTTTCTACTGCCTTCTCCTTCTTCCTTTGTCCTATCTCCTTGCTATTTCTCTGTTTCTTTTCTGTTTCCCTCCTTTTCTTTTCCTCTTTGTCATTCCATCTTCCTTTCTTCTGTTGTCCTCTCTTCTTCCTGTCTCTCTTCTAGTTCTCCGTCTCCCTCTTCCTCTTCTTTTCCTTCATGTCTTTCCCTCTTCTTTTCATGTTTTGTCCTGTCTTCTTCCCTTCTCTCTTCTCGTCTCCTTGCTCCATTTTCCTCCTTTCATCTGCTTTTCTCTCCCATTCTTAAGCTTAAATTGAAAAGTAAGTTGTTCATTTAAGTTTAAGGCCAAGTTATGTGGAAAAAAAAAAAAAAGGGTAGTAAAGTCTGTGTGTTCGGTGTATCCGTGTAACTACGTACGATAACTTGTGTGTACCTCTCTCTCTCTCTCTCTCTCTCTCTCGCCATAAAACTCCCGACTCACGACCACCCCGACCCCAGCCAGAGACAATCGAGCGTATATGTAGATGAACCTGGCGGGGCGGGGGGAGAGGGGAAGGTTTGGGGTTGGGGAGACTGTTTGTGGAGTGGGGTTGGGGAAGGAAGGTGGGGTGAAAGGTAGGAAGAAGAGAACAGAAGAAGGAAGGAAAGGAGAAGGGTAGACTGGAAAGTGGGGGCAAAAAGAGAGGAAACATAGAGGAGGCGAAGGGGTTGGGGGGGAGAGTTTGTAGAAAATGGAGGAATAAAAGTGGGGAAGGGAAGGAGGGGGAAGGGGAGGAAAGGAGGAGGAGGGTCAGTATGTTCTGTACATTACCGGAGCACACGATTGAGGGGGAGGGGGACTGGTAGGAAAGGGGGAGGGGATGGGGCCAGGGGCTGTCACCGCATCTCTCCCTCTCTCTGTCATCCCTCCTTCCTTCATATTCCCTCCATCTCCTCACACACACACACACACACACACACACACATTAATCGATGTATCACTTGAACACATTAATGTCTTGTTAAATTGGTGTAAACCATAACCGCATTATTTTCAAACCTAGTTTCACCGAGTGCGAACCGTAATGGAAAATAACACACGGGATAGAAATTAGACGTTATTTATCTTAAACAGTGTTCGGATGTGCACACTGATCGTTCACCTCTGCAGCTCGCCTTCCTCTTTGTCATTCATTTCCATCATATTGTCCTGAGGCTGTTTCTATCATTCACATCCCCGATAACTAAGGGTGTATCTTTTGTACTATGAATAGTGAAACAAGACGAAGACATCCCCAACCTCTCTCCCCTGCAACAGCCCCCCCACCTCCCCCCAGCCCCTGCCCCTCCTCCTCTCCATTCTTTCAAAGGCGGAATGAACAAGTGCTGTTGCTTAGTGCGATTAAATATTGTATTCCAGTAATTCTTATCATCTTTTCTTAACAAACTCATCGTGTTATAATTAAATATAGCTAAAAACTATACATAACTGAACGGTAAAAAGTGGCTTATTGACTGTTAGTAGTCTTGCTGTAAATCTGATCGGTAGCAACTTCAGTTGAGCTTGTGCATCGCACATGTCTGTAGCATCAAGTGTACCAATGCTTCCGATGCACTCAGTGATTGAGAGGTGATATTTAATTTTATTTTCTAATATTAGTTGTCTAGGCTTGTGAAACTCTCAGAACCACTTTGTATTAATCCCGAAATGCAGATAGATTAGTCAGTAGCCTGTGTGGTTGTGTTTGATGCTTGTGGATTACGTAGCACGTTGGATTGTGGCAGGTGAGGTTACTGACTTGTGACACGAGACGGTTGGCACACCTGCGTTGCCCACCACGTGCCACCTACCCTGCTCCAACCAAAAAACTAGTTCCCGTCTCTTCCCGCAGGTGGCGTTGCAGAAGAAGGTATTCTTTAATTTGTGTGTGATATGCGTCTTGTCGTGAACTTCGAGAACAAGAGTGACTGTGGACCTGATGGCCTCGCTCTGGTGTGAAGAGACGGGGCCTGACTGAGGTCCTGAAGACTCTTAAGGTGAACTGCCCGGCCGCCACCCCGACACCACCGGCAAGGTCAGCCATTTTGATCGTCCTACATTTTGTAAGCTCACGCTTCTTGATAATTACCTCTTACTGTAACTTCCTTACCGGTTTAACCTGATTGCATTCATCATGTCGTTATTATCTGGATGTTCTATGGAATAGGGGAGGTATTATTATTATTATTGCTGTACTGTTAAATCAACAATTACGGTAGTTAACGCTTACCTACCTGCCGGTTTGTGTTGTGTTATTTTCTAAATGTGATAATGACAATTTAGAAATGATTAGCTGGATTTTATATATTTTCTTCCCCCTCCCTTATATTCACTTTCTTCCTCTTCTTCGTCTTCTTCCTCTTCTTCGTCTTCTTCCTCTTCCTCATCTTCCTCTTCCATCTCTTCCTGTTCCTTCCTCTTCTCCTCTTTCTGTTCCCCCTCTTCCTTTTCTCCCTCTTCTCCCTCTTCCTCTTCTTCTTCCTCTTCCTCTTCTCCCTCTTCCTCTTCTTCCTTTTCCTCTTCCTCTTCCTCTTCCTTTTCTTCCTCTACCTGTTCTTCCTCCTCTTCATCTTTCTTCTCCCTCTTCCCCTTCTCCCTCTGTCTCATCCTCTTCTGCTTCCATTTTTTCCTCGGTCTTTCTGTTCCTCTTCTTCCTCTTTCTCCTTCCTCTTCCCTTTCCTCTACCCCATCTTTCTCTTCCCTTTCCATTTGTTCGTCTTCCTGTTTCTCTTCCTCTTGTTCTTCCTCTTCTTTTTCCTCTCCCTTTTCTCTTCCTTTTCCTCTCCCTTTTCCTTCATTTCGTCCTTCCTCCTCCTCTTTCTCTTCCCCCTCTTCCATTTTTTTTCTCCTCGTTTCTCGTCATCCTCTTCCTCCTTTTCCTTTCCTTCCTCCTCTGCTTTTACCTCTTCCTTTTCCTCCTCTTCTTCATCCTGTTCCATTTCCTCCTCTTCCTCCACGTCTTCCTTCTATTCTTCCTCATCTTACACCTCTTCCTTCTTTTCTTCCTCCTTCTGCCTCTCCTTCCTCTTCTTCCTCCTGTTCTTCCTCATCCTCTTCCTAATCTTCCTCCTCTTCCTGACCTTCCTTCTCTTCCTGTCCTTCCGTCTTTTATTTCTTTTTTTTTCCTTTCTCTTTTTCATTCATCTCATTTCCTTTTATTTTCTCCTACTTTCTTCTCCTCTTCTTTCCTCTTTCTCTTTGGCTCCCTTTTTCTTCTCCATTCTTTCTCCTTTCGTTCCTCTTCTCTCCATTTTTTTCTTCTCTTCTTCCTTCCGTTGTCTCCTTCCTTCTCTCATTTATTTTTTCTCTCCTTCTCTCATGTTCTTTCCTTTTTCTTCCTGCTCCATCATTCTTCTTCCTTACCTCCCCTTCCTTCACTTCTTTCTTTTCCTTCTTTCCATTCTTTTTCCCTCCAGTCTTCCTTCTCTCCTTTCTTCTTTCTTCCCTCCTTTCTTCTTTTTTCTCTCCTTTCGTCGTCCTTTCTTCCTTTTCCTTCATTCATCTTCCTTACCTTCTTTTTCTTCTCTTTTCTCTCCATTCTTCATTCTTTTCTCCTTTCTTCTCTCATTTCTTCGTTCATCTTTCTCCTATATTCTTCATTCTTTCTTTTTTCTTTCGTCTTTCTTCCTTTTCCTTTGTTTTCCTTATTTCTCATTTCCTTTTTTTCTTCGCCTTTGCTCTTTCTTCGTTCTAATTTCTTCTCCTTCTTTGTCCTTTTTTGTTTCCTTTCATCTTCTTTATTTTCGTTTCTGTTTTCCTCCTCCTCCTCCTCCTCCTCCATTTCACTCCCCATCGAAAGAAAAATACAAAACGAAATGTTTCCTGAAAATAGGCAGATTTTGAAGGGACTCTGTTGATAGATTTCCTAACTTTTACTATCCTGTTCCTGTCTCTGGATCCCTCCCGTCCCATGTATTTGGGCAAGAGAGTTAGCCTAATATGATGGTAATTCTGTCAGTTAACACTCACTCCCCTTTATTAACTTACTTTGGCCCTTTTGGTTGGATTCACAGTCGTCTTTGGTGATGGTAGGAGGAGGAAGGGAAATGGTTTGAGTGGAAGGAGGAAAGAAGAGCTAGTGGAGAGAGGAAAGGGGAGTTAGGAGGAATGGGAGGTGAACTGAGGGAAGGGAAGAAGTGATGCCAAGGAGTTTGCTGAGGAGGGGAAGGAGAACTTGAGGAGCAGGGAGTGCGGTTAAGTTCTTGGAATCAACTAGTTCTTAGCAAGCCGAATAAAGTCGACAGGAGAGAGCCAGACCGAATTTAACACCTTTTCTACGTGAGAGCTGCCCAAACCTAAAGTATAATCATGTGTGAATAACAAGTAAAATATGAAGGACGTCATCATTGGGAAGAGGTTATGGAAATTGCCTCCCTAAGCCGAAGAATATCAGTCAGTAGCGTAGGTAAGATAAACACGAGACGTCACCTCCATTAGAGGCTGATGTATATATTGCCATCGTAGGTAATGGGGTAATTGAGGTAGAATACAACACCCTGAATATGAGAACTCTTCTGAATAAAATTATCCGGAGTTAGCCAGCATAAAATGAATAGAGATCATCGTAGTGACGGGATTAAGGCCTTTCACGGTACTGTGTGTTAGTATTCCATGTGTAATCCACTTGATTGAGGATATATTGTGACGCGTAGTCCTAATATTCTAAGTGCATTATTACATTTCCCTGACATTAAATCCTTTCGGTACGATGACGTTCAGCTTATTTTGTTTGTGTTGTTGCCGCCACTGTTTCTCTCAGGTGAACCCTTTCAATATGGTTTGTTACGTGTGGCCGATACACAGTGCTTATATTCATATGTAATATTCAGAATCTTTAATATTCATTTATTAGTACCATGCGTAGCATTCTGTGAACGAGTTTATAAATATGAGACTGCAGGAAACAGCATGCTGAGTCAATCATATATCGTTCAGACGCATCTTTTATCGTCCAGTTAACAACTCTTAACAGACGTTATGTCTTCTGCCTATCATACGCTGTCACAAAGATGGGTCAGATATCCATTGCAAGAGCAACCAAGCATTTTCTGGTTACTGTTACCACCACTCATTGTAACACTGCAAAACCCTATTCACAGTCACTGCTGTTATTACTCACTTTAACACCGTATAATTCTGGTTTCTATCACTGTTACTCTCACTTAATGTAACATCGAATAATCCTGGTAAATATCGGGCAAGTTCAAAACTTCATCGTAGGCTACACCCACGTGGTTGGTAGCTGCGAGAGAGACTGACGGTTTCGACCCTGAGTTTCTGTTCTGCCCTTCTAGCTTCATTGAGTTGCGCTTCTTTGAGTTTGTCTGTTTAAGCCGGGCTGGGACTCCCTCGAGTTTTGTTAGTTTTGTTTTTGTCTTTCTACATAGTATATTGTTTGGCCTAATGACCAAGGTTTGGGTGATGGCCATAAAGCCCTAACCAACCAACCAACAACCCTCGAGTTAGTTAACCGCTTGAGCTAGACCGGTGTGTTGGACTGCTCTGTTCTGGGGATATTGGTATAATATAGTAGTTTATCTGCCACACGTGAGTTAATGTTTATTGTCAGCACATGATAGGTTTATTAGATTATTTTGAGATTGCTTTTGTTTATAAGAATTGTTGATTTAGAATCACTGTTATTGCCCTAGCTAATGTCACATGTTATATTAGTGTCAAGAGTCTGTCTTTATTTTTATGCCAGGTCTTTACTGCAAGCCCCCAGAGGCTTTACAACCCAAGGGCTAGTTTATGTTCTGGCTTTTCTTTATTATTAACATTTGGAACTTTAGGATAACTTCTGCAAGAGCTAGTTTGACAATCCTGTTCGAACTTGCTTGATTTTGTTCTTGTAGGTTTAAGTTAGTGTTAATTTCATTCCCCTTTTCGTCATTGGTATATATTTTTCACTTTATCACTATTTTCTCCCCTTTTAAGCTTACGACTTGGTGTGGCTGACCGCCACTTGGTATTCTAAAATATCCGTTGCACATTTTACAGGCTATTAGATAGTCCTTTAGCCCCTCCATGTCGTAACAGGTTACGTCTTTTTATGATATTCTACCAGGTGATTTTATTCAGTTAAGGAGGCTTCTAATAATGAAGGGGCTAATCAAGGCTGTATCTAACTCAGAGAGAGAGAGAGAGAGGTGCTTATTCCTCCTAGCATTCCAAGTGCCGGATTATCCCACGTCGCGTTTATATGTGCAGGATCTGTTGGCGTGCAGGGAGCAGATACCAACACGATAAGAACCATTCCACACCACTCACAGCTACTGGAGCAGGGGATGTGTGTGGGGGATAAGGTGGGGGTTGGGTATCAGGGGGAAGATGAAATGTTTGGGAGAGATAAGAATGGTGGAGAGAGGGAGGGGCAGGAGGTAACAAGTGTTAAATAGTTTCCATTCTCTCAGTGGTCGTGAATAAGTGTGGGGAATCGTGTCTATAACGCTGACTATTGGGATGCCGAGGGTGGCTGGTGGGAGAGTGGCAGGTACACAAGATATCCATCCAGCGAAGCTTCGTATTCTGCTTTATTTTTGCTCTCAAAGGATTTTTACAAATAAGATGGTTCAGTTTAATGAAGCTCCATATGATCTCGTATCCATCCATTACTTGTCTGTTATTTGATAGTTTACCCCTTCAGTCCGGTGACGTATTTTTCACTTTATTCTTGCTACCTTCCGGCGATTTTACACAGCTTAAACTTTCATTTAAAGTGTCAGATACAGCTTCATTAACCCCTTCAGTACAAAAGGTTTCCCTGAACTGAACAAAATAGCATGGCGGCAGCAAGAATAAGCCCAAACAAGACGTCATTGTAATGAAGGGTTGGTTTACTTCATTGCCATTACCGATTACATTCTATTTGTTGTTTTTTTCTTATTTTCTTCCCTTGAGTTTTAAGTCAGCCAGTCTACAATCACCACTCTCAGGCTGCCATGACTCACTCTCAGCCGAATAAAATCGTGTAATGTTAGCCGGAGTTAAATAACAAATGCACCGACCTTGAGGTGGTTGAGTGGTCGCTCGGAAATGTTGCCGCATTTTTTAACATCTGCTTTAATTCAGTCTGATTAATTTCCACTATTTCAGGTCGTGTTAACAGTAAAGGTTTGTATATATAAATAATACACACGTCGGTGAAGTTCATTGAAAAATAGCAGCGAACAGTATATTGTGCTGCGAATGTTGTGACGATCTCTTTAAATGTTCGATTCCTTTTGCATCTGGGTATAAGTTTGATATGATTTGTTGCGAGAGTGTATTTGATAAAAATTAACATACCACACATTATTCAGTATCTCAAGACAGAAATGTTGTGCAGTGTAACGAAACTCACTTGATTTTATGGAGAAGAATATGGAAGATTCAGTGCAAGCCAGCCATCCGATCACCACCCTCCCCCTCCTCAGCCTCCCCCTCCTGTGTGCTGTTATGCAGTTGTGTTTGTTGCTGGTGAAATATGGCTTTTCTGACAACTCTTAAATAAACTAATTTCTCATTAAAGGATTTCAAGGTAAATAATGCATCTAAGTAATTTTTCTCTTAAATCTGCTCACTTATGCAGTTTAGTAATAGATGTTGTAAAATTCATGGGATGATGTAGCGAGTCTACGGTAAATGCTTGGTGATTTAAATGCCTCCTTTGGTATTTAATTGCGCCGTCATCAGTGTTAATATTTACACTGATTGTCGTAGATGATTAATGATAAAGATGGTAGATGGAGTCTGATAACGCAGGTAGATGAAGGTGATGTACAATACGTAAAACTGTGACAAACACTAGACGATTTTACTAAGCATAGGAATGAGTCATGTGAACCTGAGTGATAATTTCTTGCACTTAACATCGATTTATGTTGGCGATTTATTCTAGTTGTTTAGAAGTTACGTATGGGGAAAATGATGAAATGAATCAACGTATACGGCATAAAAACATTAATTTTAATTTTTCATATTGCCTAAGACTTTCTATAAACAGTTTCTTTTGGCTATTTTAGGAGTGTGTAATATTTGCGGTGGGGCGGCCTTTACCTTGAGAACTAAGAGCATGAAGTTTGATAATTAAAGTTTCTTTCGCTGACGTTTGCTCTTCAAGACACCCGAGCCGCTCCACATACCCTCACTGCAGTTGGCCCTCCAGCTGTTTATTTTTACTTCACTTTGGGCTCATTTCTTAAGGGAAGGGAATTATGCACTATTTTCATGTATATATTTATTGCATTTATTTTCCTTGCGGTTTTTTTTTATTTGTTTATTGCATTATCTCCATTTTCTATATATAGCTAGGTTGGGTGTACTATGGTAGTGGTATATTTCTGTTTATCCTTGTACTGTACAAATAAGAGAGAATATACAGTATTTGTTGGCCTATACTGTTCAGTCCGTAAAAATGGTGGATACACACACACACACACACACACACACACACACACACACACACACACACACACACAGAAAGCGGGAAGGCAGAAGAAACCAGATAATAGAGTGGAGGGAAAAAGTATGAGCAAGAAAGAAAAGTTAGGTAATGGAAGACGGAGGAAAGGAGTAAATAAGGAGAGGGGAGAAAATGAGGAGAGGGGAGAAAAGGGGAGAAAAAGCGGAGAATTGAAGAGAAAGAAAAAGGGAGGAAATGCAATAGATCTGATCCGTGGCCTTCATAACCGTAGGGATGGACGTGAGGGTGGCCTATGGCAGCCTATATAAGGCCTGTGTGACCCTACCCTGTGTGACAAATGCCCAATATCATACTTGTGATGGAGGGTTTAGTTGTGACCTGGGGTTTATTGCACGTTTCCCATATGTAATTCAGCCCTGTGTGTCTTTTGCCTTGGACTCTACCCTGTTTTATTACTCCCCTATGTGTCCCTTGCCCTTTGACTCTACCCTGTATAGCTGCCTTATATGAAAAGTGTGGTAAAGAGTCTGTTTATGACTTTGGGTTTATATTATACGTTTGCCCTACAGTATGTGACTCAGCCATACTTGTGACGGGAGCTGTGTATTATGTATGCTGTGTGACGTGTGTCCTGTGTGATGAGGGTCCCGTTTGTCGCGATGCGTCTTTGTAACGGGTTTATATTACCGTGCCCTACGTTTGCCATCTATAACTCTGTTCTGTATAATTCCACCCTATGAAACCTTGTCCTATATGATTCTAATGTATGTAATACTGCCCTGTATGATTCTACCCTATGTGACGTGTCATATTGTTATATCCTATGTCACGCCTCCTGTACAGGGTATCCCTCACACCCTATATACCTCGTACCCTATGTAATTCAGTCCTTTGTAACAACACCCGCGTAACTGGACCATACGTAACAGCACTAGACGTAACTTGACCCTGCATAACCCAACCGTGTGATACTCCTGCCCTATATAGCATCAACCCTCTGCCCTATACACACCTGCAGTACCATGCCCTGCAGCTCCATCCTGTAACGTAACTTGACCTCATGACGCTGCTGCCCTATATACCTGGCACCTTATATGATTCCTGGCCTATATACTTGCCAGCCTGGGTGACGCCTGGCCTGTGTAACGGGGGTGTTGGCTCTCTGGACTGTAATCTGGAGTGTTGGGGTGACAGCGCCAGAAATTTATTCCTCACGTATTGTTGCTCCAGCTGGTTCACTGAGGCGGGGTGGAGGAGGGAGAGGAAGTGGAGGGAGGTTGGAGGAAGATGGAGGGAAGGAAGGAGGAGAAGGTTGAAGAGGAGGGAAGGAAGGATGGAGAAGGCTGAAGAGGAGGGAAGGAAGGAGAAGGTTGGGAAGGAGAGAAGGAGGGAGAAGGGGGAATGGAAAGAGGAATGGAGGGAAGGAACGTGTGGGAGGGAAAGATGAAGAGTTGGAAAGAATAAGTAGAATGAAGAAGAAGGAAGGAAAGAAAGGAGAAGTGAGAGAGGGAGAAGAAGTGTAGAGAAGTAGAGTGGAGGAATGGAGAGTGAAGTGGAGGGAGGTAAGATATCTGAAGAGATGGGAAGGAGAGGGAGGAAGGATTGGTTAGATGGAGTGAGGGAGAGAAGGATTCAAGAAATGAAGAAGAATTGAGAGAGAGAGAGAGAGAGATTTTATTAATATTTTTTTGTTGTCCACAACAGATAGTACAATATTGGAAAACTTTACATATACGCACATATAGGTCCGATGAGTCGAGACTCTCTTACGGACCTCATGCAATAGTTAAGTAAGGAGCATTCGTGACTGAGCTAAAAAGAAAAAAAATACATACATATATATATATATATATATATATATATATACACACACACACACACACACACACACACACACACACACACATAACATATAAAACACCAGTTAATCTTGTTTCACATAATCCAATAATGTCAAATTTAATCTCTAGAGAATGTAAGCATTGGTCAAATAATGATTCCAAATGTAGTGGAACACTGTTGATATTATATGACAGCAACTTGAGGCTGGTATCAGTAAGTTTTAACCTTAAATCAGAATCAGAAAAGTAGTAGTTACATGTAAGTTCATCTGATTCATAATCAGTCAAGTTATTGTCTACTTTGTCACTTTCGTTGTACTGAAATGGATTAAACATCATTTTATCGATGACTGTTAGAGGATAGTTATGGTAATTATGTCGACAGCCTAACAAGCTCTGCATCATTAAGACTATAAAATGAAAAAAAAATTACTTATCTAACATGCAAAAAAAAAAAAAAATTAAAGGAAAAAAAAATGTCCAGGTAACTGTTACTTAGCTACTTATTTCTTAGATACTCTTGTATTCTTTCTGGTAGCATACTCCTTGCCCGAAGGAGCACGTCCCACCGCCGGATTAAGGGGGGGCCAAGGGGCCCGGGCCCTGGGCCACCCACCAAGTGGGGGCCTCCCACCAGAGCAACTTGTGTTCATTTCATTTCGTGTTTATGCATTACATATTACAGCATTGGATGAATAGTCCCCGTTCAGTATTTCCTAACTAAAAGTGTCCTATTTATATATTAGGATTTAGGTTACCAGTCTGTGGTGTATGCCATTGGGGGAGTTGGAAAGGGGGCCTCCCTTCCAAGCGGGCCCCGGGCCTCCCACATGCTTAATCCAGCCGTGGCACGTCCATCAACACCTGGTATATCAGTAGCATCGGCAGTACCGGTGGCGCCTTTTGCTCCCTCCATACTGGTTGTGCGAGTGGCAACTGCCTCACCAACACCACCAGTCCGTTCACCAACACCAGTGCTACCACCAGCGACTGCTCCATCAGCAATGAAGGAGCCTGCACCAGCACCAGGATCACCAGCACTTCTACTGCCACCTGCACTAAGCGAGGCACCAGTGATGATTCCCTCTGCACCAACGCCAGCACCAAGACTACGGCGAGCAACAGCACCACCATTCGGACCATCGTTCCTGCTCGTTACCGGTCTTTCCTTGATGACTAGTTTAGTGTGATTGAAATATGCTATTTTTCCTTCACTCCTGGCCTGCTTGAGTAAGGATAACTTCGTTCTTCTTATTTCTTGCGAGGCTGGACATAGATCTTCATTTATGTAAATTCCTGTACCTCGTAGTTTTGCTGCCTTCCGGAGCACCGCCTCACGATCACTGAATCTTAAGAAGCGGGCTATAATTGGCCGAGGCTTGTTGTCATGTCGTCGTCCAACTCGGTGAACCCGCTCCAGGTTGATCTTGGGTAATTGAAGCCTTTCTTCCAACAACTTCCAGACATGAACGGTGGACTGTTCCCAGGTTTCACCTTCTTGACTTTCCTCTAGGCCAGTTATTTTGATATTATTTCGGCGACTATAATCCTCTTGGTAATTGCAGCGTTCTTCTAGTTCTTGAATTACTTTCTCACTTGCATTTAGATCATCTGTCAATTTCTTGATCAAGGTTTCTTTGCCTTTCTTATCATTTTCCAACTGCTTTGTTTGGTGTTGCAAGTCCGCTACTTCTCCTTGCTTGAACTCCAAGCTTTTAGTGAGTTCATTCACCGTTACTTGGAATGCTTGCAGTTTTTCATTTACTTGCTTCATGAAAATTTCCAGTGCGCCTTGATATGCCTTATCTTGAGTAGATATCAGTGTTTGAAGCACATAAATATCCATTGCTCAAACTCGTGAGTGTGAGTACTAGACAGAGTGGTAGGTCAGCACGTCTGCTCAGCTCCGTGGTCTGAGAGAGAGAATCATAGTGGATCACAATTACTCCGTTAAAGATGTCGTAATGGACTTGTGCTGAGTGGAGGAAAGACACGGGGGTGGAGGGATTAAAGAGAGAGAGAGAGAGGATGTGTATAGAAGGCAAGCATGTGAAAAAGAGGGGAATAAGGGAATGGCATTAAGTTGAAATCTCTCCACATCACAACATTACCTCCACATCACAACATTCCCTCACAGCATTCCCTCCACATCACAACATTCCCTCCACATCACAACATTCCCTCCACATCATAACATTGCCTCCAGATCATAACATTCCCTCTGCATCATAACATTCCCTCTGCATCACAACATTCCCTCCACATCATAACATTCCCTCTGCATCACAACATTCCCTCCACATCACAACATTCCCTCCACATCACAACATTCCCTCCACATCACAACATTCCCTCCACATCACAACATTCCCTCCACATCACAACATTCCCTCCACATCACAACATTCCCTCCACATCATAACATTCCCTCCACATCACAACATTCCCTCCACATCACAACATTCCCTCCACATCACAACATTCCCTCCACATCACAACATTCCCTCCACATCATAACATTCCCTCCACATCACAACATTCCCTCCACATCACAACATTCCCTCCACATCACAACATTCCCTCCACATCACAACATTCCCTCCACATCATAACATTCCCTCCACATCACAACATTGCAACATTGACTTAACATTCCTTCAACATCATAAATTTCCACAACATTCATATCACATTCATTCATCATCGCGGTATTCATTCCAGGTATCCATAATTCATAGTCTTTTCCAAGGCCTTTCATCTTCTTGCTCTTTTGCCGGCTGTGCTTCTGTTCCTTTCTCTCTCTCTCTCTCTCTCTCTCTCTCTCTCTCAGTATTTATCTGTCTATATCAGTCCGTCATTAGTATCAGGAATATTACAGTTCGTTTCTGTTAAGGCAGTTAAGAGAGAGAGAGATGTGTGTGTAAGAGGATTAGGTTTGCCTACAAAGTACAACCCTCAGTGTAGCCATTTGCTTCCCTAATTCAAAAGAGAGACATGTTAGAGAGAGAGAGAGAGAGAGAGGTGGGGGTGGGAGATGTGAGAATAGGAGGTGGGGGAGAGTAACAATGTAGATAAATAGACAGAAAGACAGACGGGCAAACAGACAGAGACAGAGATTAGAGAAGAGAGAGATTAGGGGAACAAATGAGGAGATAATGCGAGGGATGCAAATGGATGAAGGAGAAAATAATGGGTGACAGAAAGGGAGAGAGAGAGGGGAGAGAGATAAGCCGATGATGGACGGCAGAGAAGCAGGAGGAAGAGGAGGAGAGGAAATTAGTTGATGGCTGCCTTACAAAACAGGAGAAAGAGAGAGAGAGAGAGATTGGTCATATAAATTTACAATCTGGTTAGACTTTGCTTTCTTTTTACTGTGGCCAGACCTTAAATTAATAGAAAGACTTAAGTATGAAGATATATACCTGTAGGAATATAATGCTATCCATGGGGAAGAGGAAGATTGGTTTTTGACCCCTAGTTCCCCGCCTGTCAGATAATGCAACTGAAACTGATAGGACTGTAGGACTGGAAGTGAAACGTTTTGTACGGGTATGGCAACCCAGCCTCCCAGCACTTTGTCTTGCAGGCTATAGTTTCATCTCTTTTTCTCTTCACTTCGTTTATCTTTCCTCACTTTATTTCATCTCCTCACCCACTTCCCCCCCCCCCGTCCTTTCTTCCCTCTTTCCTCCAACACTCCTTTCTTCTTCCCCTCATCTTGTTGGTCACTTTTTCTCTCCGTCTCTTCCTTCAGATTAGGAGAAATACACTGAGGTGGTTTGGACATGTGGAGAGAATGGAGAATGAAAGACTGACTAATAGGGTGTATGTAGGTGAGGTGGAGGGAGGGAGAGGGAGGGGTAGACCGAGGATGAGGTGGAGGGATGGAGTTGAGAGGTATATGAGGGAGGGGGGGGTGAGTTGGGGGGAGGGGAGTCAAATGGTGGGTGACAGTGACTTGGAGGCGTTTTGTCTGCGGCCACCCTTTGCGGGATTAGGGCGTCGGGCTATGGATAGATAGATAGACTCTTCCTTCACACGCATCTCCTCCATCACTTTGCCTCCAGTCCCTCTCCTTCCAATATCGGTGAATCCCTATAAGCCGCCTCAGGGGAAGACTTACCTTATAAATACAGATTATCGCCCACGTTACAACCACACGCAGGGAAAAGTGGCTGCCTCTTGCATCCTGCCGTGGTGGCGAGGAAGGAAGGGAAAAAGGGAGGGTGGGAGGGAGGGAAGTAGGATATGAATGAGTGAATGAATGAAGGAAGGAAGGAGATGGTAGAGAAGAAAGGAAGGAAGGTAGGAAGGAAGGAAAGGGAAGGTGGAGACGAAAAGAAGGAAGGAAGGGCGGAGGTAGCGAGGAAAGGAGGTTAGGAAGGAAGGGGGAAAAGGAAGGAATGGATGGATAAGGAAAGAAGAAAGAGAGCATGGAAAAGGTGCTTGTTTTTGGATAAAGTTTATAGAGTGGAACTACCCCCTGTGGCCCCATCCCGATCCTTAAGGGTCGGTGACTGAAGGGTAATTTTTCCCTATACCAACGCCGACCTGGATGAGGGAAAATAGGCCTTATGGATCCCTGACGTAAGTTGCAAAGTCCAACTGTCTGCCCAGCGCATGTAATTTGGCTTAAAACGCTTGGGATACTCAAGAACATGGACGCTGACTCACCCCGCCTCCCTCTCTGTCTATCCATTTTTTTTTTTTTTTTAATACACACACACTACTGTCCAGGCATTTGTGTGTGCATGTGGGCATTACTCAAGTACACACACACACACACACACACACACACACACACACACACACACACACACACACACACACACACAAAACCACGTCCACCTCCGCGATACTTGACTTTGGAAGGACCGACCAACAAAAGACCGCAATGCATAAACCACTTTGACAATGCAGTAAATTTAGGCGTTTCGACAGGGACCAAGACTTTTACGAGAGAGTGAAGTAGGGAGAGAAAGACTGAAGCCAAAACGTAGGTCACAGAATCAGATGGGAGGAGGGGGTTGTGTTTATAACGCTTTCTGAGTCTTATTTTAAGCCAGTCTTGCCTAACTTATCCATATTTGCTCGAACTGAACACTGCCTAACCTCGAATGACGTAATTCAACCTTAAATAACCCAAACTAAGCTAACTTAACCTCACCTAACCCAGTCTAATTGTATTTAACCTCTCTATCTCACGTAACTTCCCCATACCTAACCTAACCAATTCTGACGCAGCCTAACCGCATCTAACCCTACGTAATCCTATCCAGTCTCACTTAACCATACCATACCCGACCTAACGAAACCCAGTCAAGCATGAAATAACCTAATCCAACCGAACCTAACCCAGCCTAACCCAACCCAATAGAACCCAACCCAAAATATATCAAAACCGACCTATTCTAAAGCAATCTAACCTAATCCGTCTATATCTAGTCCATCTGAACCCAACCCAACCAAAAATTATCTAATCAGACCAAACCCTGCCCAAAGTGACCTAACCTAACTTTCGGTCGCCCATAAAATCACTATATAAGAAATTATGCTCTCTGAGAGTCTACGGGTGTAACAGTCCAAGTTTCGCCGGTTCGGTATACAAGTATGAGTTTGTGTGTGTGTCTGTCTGTTTGAGTGTGTATATGTGTGTGTTTCGGGTGTGTGAGATGTTTTCTATAAGGAAAAATATATACTCTCTCTCTCTCTCTCTCTCTCTCTCCCTTTTGGGGTGTTTATGCTCCTCTCCTGAACAGCTGTCTTCCTGAACTAAATCAAACAGAAAGGTAACGAACTCTCTCCCATCCATGAAACTGAAACCAAACAATATATTCCCATACATTTCAGCGTGTATGATAGTTCTGAGTAGCCAAAATATATGTTTATGCTAAGAAAAAGTTTAAATATAATATATTTCTTGAAATGTGAGGTGCATAGTTATTTCACAGCTCTGTCTTCTGTTCAATTGTTAAAATTTAAACAGAAAGTGTTGTATTTCACAGCTCTTCGCCTTACTTCAGAATGCAAAATATAGTGGGAGTGTAAATATTCTTTGTTTACCTCGCTATCACTTTTCAGATTTCACTGCCTGACGTCTGTGTTGGTACCAGGACACTATCAAGCATTGTCTTGCCTTCCATGTATGCATTTCCTGCTTTCAAATCACAATTTTCCACTGCTTCTCATTAATAATCTTTTGTCTTCCTGCCTTCCACATTTGCATTTCCTACTTCAATTCACCATCTTACACTTGGTCATTAAGTAACTTATTTTCTCCTTCCTCTTTCTTGCTCCCATCATGCGCACTCTTTCAGCCTCTTCCATTTTGGACTGAAAGAATCGTTCCATTTCGTCCACTTCCAAACCCCACATCCTCTCACGTTTACCTCATTCAGTTGCATGCACTCACCTCTGCATGATGTTCTCTGTCTCTGCCTCCTGCTCTCTGTCTCAGTCTCTCTCTCTGTCCTTCTACCCTTCTCCTTACCTGATTTCCTCTCCTCAGTTTTCCCTGTCCTTGCAACTGGTCCAATCTCTCTTCCTCTAAATGTTTTCTGCCTTTGCCTCTGTCTCTCTGTTAGTCTCTGCTTCCGTCTGTCTCTTTCTTTGTCTGTCTCGGCAGTTCCACTTAAGGTAAAAAGTTTTGAGATGTCATAAGTTGAATAAAATCTCCTGGTAGTTGCAATAATTAAATCTAGTAGACATCGTATTGAAGGGGTTCATTATAGTGTGGATACCGACAAGCAATTTTATTCATTTAGGAAGCAGACTTTCCTAATTGAAAGGGTGAGCTTTAATCTTCACTTTCCCCTCATTACTGTTAGGTCATCGGATTGAAGGTTAGATGTCATAAGGTTTTCGGGCATATTATATGTGACTCTTGAGAATTCCTAACACGTTTTCCATAGCGAATTATTTTGTACATTACACCTTGGTGTCATTCTCAAGGTTACTGATGGAAATTATATCTATATCAGGAAACCATTTACTATGCTGGGTTGTAACCATATAACCAGATTTTGGCGCCTGGTGGGTTAGTGGGTAATTGTGATGTTCCAATTGGATTGAGCTGGTGAAGGTTTATATCTAAGGGGTGGTTTTGGTTGATTGCTTATGTAATGCCACTCAGGAATGAGTGAGGCTGGTCACTCTCATCTTAAATGTCGGGACCAGTTGCCTAGCCCCGGGCTCCTATGCTCCACATGGGGCAATCCAGGATTGGATGATGAATAGATGGGTGAATTATTATTAAAAACATATTGCATTTGGTATTGCCAAGTTATTTAACTCATGTTGTCGCTCTGATGATAATGTTCTTGCTGCCAACAAGCTACTTTTGTTAATCAAGGTTTGAAAGGAAAGAACTAATGTATAGTATATTTTCAGGTGTGTGAGTTGACTGAGCCATGGAAACCACCTACAGAGAGGGAGCAGGGGGGGAGAAGAAACCCAAATTAATACCAACCAGCTGCCACGTTAATACCAGACAGCTGCCTGGACAGGAAAGCAGAAGTTCCCTTTCTCCTACGGTCCACTATCCTCCTCATTTGGAATAGGGAGTTGAGGGAGAAGGAAGGGGAGACTGAGGATAAGGTAGGAATGGAGAGGTATATGAGAGGGGGGGATCAGTGAAATGGCAGGAGACAGGGTGACTTGGAGGCAATTTGTTTGTGGCCACCCCTTACAGGATTAAGGCGTCCTGCTATAGGTAGACAGGTAGTGTAGATTTATTCAAACCAGAGACCAGTATCTCATTTTGGTGTGTGTTTGATTTTTTGCTGAGCAGATAGATGATGATTGGATGACATTTGTATGGGGGAGTACATGATGAGGGTTGACAGCACTTATTTAACTTGAAAAGTTGGATGGATTATTGGATGGTTTTTATGAAATGCATGTGTGTGGATAGTTATGCCTGTGTTGTGGTATCAGGATTTCAGGGCCTTGAATGATATGTGGGGATGTGGCCCATTAGGCATGCCATTGAGACTTAGAGTAGTTCTCGTTATTCTTAAAGTAGTTATTATTATTACTATTATTATTATTTGTGGTAGGTGGGGGCGCTCACCATCCACTCACTCGATGTAGTGCTGTTCTCGGGTGTCTGCCCTTTCCTCTCCATCCTTCTTTCCTTCTATACTCTTCTGTCTTTCTTTCCTTCATTCTTTCCTTGTCCTTCTGCTTACGGGTGACTTTACACTCCCTCTTCTGTCTTTCTTTCCTTCATTCTTTCCCCTTCCTTCAGCCTGTGGGTGACTTCACTTAGTGACAAGTCAAATGGTTTCCTGTGCACCAGGAAACCATTTACTATGCTGGGTTATAACCATACAAGATTTTGGCGCCTGGTGGGTTAGTGGGTAATTGTGATGTTCCAATTGGATTGAGCTGGTGAAGGTTTATATCCAGGGGGTGGTTGGGGTTGATTGCTTTTATAATGCCACTCAGGAATGAGTGAGGCTGGACACTCTCATCTGAAATGTCGTGACCAGTTGCCTAGCCCTGGGCTCCTATGCTGCACATGGGGCAATGTAGGATTGGATGATGGATGGATGGATGAATTATTATTAAAAACATCTTGCATTTGGTATTGCCAAGTTATTTAACTCATGTTGTCTCCAGATGATAATGTTCTTGCTGCCAACAAGCTACTTTTGTTAATCAAGGTTTGAAAGGAAAGAACTAATGTATAGTATATTTTCAGGTGTGTGAGTTGACTGAGCCATGGAAACCACCTACAGAGAGGGAGCAGGGGGGGAGAAGAAAGGCAAATTAATACCAACCAGCTGCCACGTTAATACCAGACAGCTGCCTGGACTGGAAACCAGAAGTTCCCTTTCTCCTACGGTCCACCATCCTCCTCATTTGGCATAGGGAGTTGAGGGAGAAGGAAGGGGAGACTGAGGATAAGGTAGGAATGGAGAGGTATATGAGAGGTGGGGAGCAGTGAAATGGCAGGAGATAGGGTGACTTGGAGGCAATTTGTTTGTGGCCACCCCTTACAGGATTAAGGCGTCCTGCTATAGGTAGACAGGTAGTGTAGATTTATTCAAACCAGAGACCAGTATCTCATTTCGGTGTGTGTTTGATTTTTTGCTGAGCAGATAGATGATGATTGGATGACATTTGTATGGGGGAGTACATGATGAGGGTTGACAGCACTTATTTAACTTGAAAAGTTGGATGGATTATTGGATGGTTTTTATGAAATGCATGTGTGTGGATAGTTATGCCTGTGTTGTGGTATCAGGATTTCAGGGGCTTCAATGATGTGTGGGGATGTGGCCCATTAGGCATGCCATTGAGACTTAGAGTAGTTCTCGTTATTCTTAAAGTAGTTATTATTATTACTATTATTATTATTTGTGGTAGGTGAGGGTGCTTACCATCCACTCACTCGATGTAGCGCTGTTCTCGGGTGTCTGCCCTTTCCTCTCCTCCATCCTTCTTTCCTTCAATTCTCTTCTGTCTTTCTTTCCTTCATTCTTTCCTTGTCCTTCTGCTTACGGGTGACTTTACATTCTCTCTTCTGTCTTTCTTTCCTTCATTCTTTCCCCTTCCTTCAGCCTGTGGGTGACTACACTGAGTGACAAGTCAAATGGTTTCCTGTGCACCAGGAAACCATTTACTATGCTGGGTTGTAACCATATAACCAAATTTTGGCGCCTGGTGATTTAGTGGGTAATTGTGATGTTCCAATTGGATTGAGCCGGTGAAGGTTTATATCCAAGGGGTGGTTGGGGTTGATTGCTTATGTAATGCCACTCAGGGATGAGTGAGGCTGGTCACTCTCATCTTAATTGTTGGGACCAATTGCCTAGCCCTGGGCTCCTATGCTCCACATGGGGCAATGTAGGATTGGATGATGGATGGATGGATGAATTATTATTAAAAACATCTTGCATTTGGTATTGCCAAGTTATTTAACTCATTTTGTCTCCAGATGATAATGTTCTTGCTGCCAACAAGCTACTTTTGTTAATCAAGGTTTGAAAGGAAAGAACTAATGTGTAGTATATTTTCAGGTGCGTGAGTTGACTCAGCCATGGAAACTGCCTACAGAGAGGGAGCAGGGGGGGAGAAGAAAGCCAAATTAATACCAACCAGCTGCCACATAAATACCAGCCAGCTGCCTGGACAGGAAACCAGAAGTTCCCTTTCTCCTATGGTCCACCATCCTCCTCATTTGGAATAGGGAGTTGAGGGAGAAGGAAGGGGAGACTGAGGATAAGGTAGGAATGGAGAAGTATATGAGAGGGGGGGATCAGTGAAATGGCAGGAGTCAGGGCGACTTGGAGGCAATTTGTTTGTGGTCACCCCTTACAGGATTAAGGCGTCCTGCTATAGGTAGACAGGTAGTGTAGATTTATTCAAACCAGAGACCAGTATCTCATTTTGGTGTGTGTTAGATTTTTTGCTGAGCAGATAGATGATGATTGGATGACATTTGTATGGGGGAGTACATGATGAGGGTTGACAGCACTTATTTAACTTGAAAAGTTGGATGGATTATTGGATGGGTTTTATGAAATGCATGTGTTTCGTTTTCGTTTTCGTTTTTAAAGTCTCCAACATGCTTGCATGTGTCGGCCTTGGTCACCTAATGGCGGCTCTCCACGCTGCACGATCCATTGCAGCCTCCCTGTTCAGTCCCTTAACCCTAAGGTCACACTTCATGACCTCGTCCCATGTCTTTCTTGGTCTACCCCTCATAACCCCACCCCCAGTATTAACACTTCTCACCTTCCTCACCCAATTATCATCCCCCATCCTCTCCACATGTCCAAACCACCTCAAGCTACCTCTCCTCATCACAACACCAATACACTCCAGTCCCATCCTACCTCTCAACTCTTCCATTGTAAGCCCAGCCCCTCCAGGCCTTGGACGCAGGGATGCACTGCACGTCCACCTAATCATTGTCATTTCTGTATGTCTGAGGCATCGAATGTCTTCCTCCTTCACTGCCCAGGTCTCACTGCCATACAGCATTACACTCCTAACACATGCTGCATACAAAGACCCCTTAGCACGTAGGGAGAGCCCTCTCAATGTCAGGAGAGGCAAGAGCTCCCTGAACTTCTTCCAACCACTTCTCACCCTAGCCACAGAGCTAGCTCCAGCCCCACCTCCAGCACACAACATGTCTCCCAAATAACAAAACTCTTCCACACACTCAAGAGATTCACCAGCAAGTTCAATCATTTCACGTCTGACAATCTCCATCTGCTCACCCCGACACGCCGTACACATAAAATCAGCATTATCTCTCAGTCTACCTCTGATACCACTACATCTCTTATGCACCCATTTATCACACACACCGCACAAGATGGAATTACTTCCCACGCCCTTATGGCAAACTGCACATGGCCACTCTCCCTCGTCTTTGACCGTACCGCCACCAACCCTAGATATCATCACTTTTGTTTTATCTGCATTTACCCTTAAACCCTTTTGCCCCATACCATCTCTCCACTTCCTAAACCTTTCCTCCGCCTCCCTTTCATTCTCTGCAATCAACACCAAATCATCAGCATACAACAACTCCCACGGGAGTCCGTTTCTAAAGTCACGTGAAAGGGCTTCAAGTACGATGATAAACAACATGGGACTCAAGACTGACCCCTGATGCACACCAACATTCACGGAAAACTCATCACTCAAATCTCCATTCACTCTTACCTGGGTGTGAGCACCCACATACATGGCCATAACCACCCTAACCAACCACTCCTCCAAGCCAAGCTTTCTCATTGCCCACTTCACCACCTCTCTAGGGACTCTGTCAAAGGCCTTTTCCAAATCAACAAAAACGAAATAAAGATCCCTTCTCCTACCAATATATATTTTTCGTGAAGCTGTCAAACAATGAATATGGCATCAGTGGTCCCCCTACCTGGCATAAACCCAAACTGCATCTCATCAATATTCACTCTTTCTCTAATCATACCTTCTAAAACTCTCTCCATTACCTTCATTATCTGCTCTAAAAGCTGTATACCTCTGTAATTTCCTCTTTCCAGGGCATCACTTTATACACATTTACAATTACACACTTCAGCCAATCATCTGGGACAACACACTCGTAAATAATCCTATTTATCAGGTCAGTGACTAAACTCACCCCTATATCGCCTGAGGCCTTCAACATTTCGGCAGTCAACCTAGAAAAGCTGTATACCTCTGTAATTTCCTCTTTCCAGGGCATCACCCTTCCCTTTATACACATTTACAATTACACACTTCAGCCAGTCATCTGGGACAACACACTCATAAGTAATCCTATTTATCAGGTCAGTGACTAAACTCACCCCTATATCGCCTGAGGCCTTCGACATTTCGGCAGTCAACCCAGAAAAGCTGTATACCTCTGTAATTTCCTCTTTCCAGGGCATCACTTTATACACATTTACAATTACACACTTCAGCCAGTCATCTGGGACAACACACTCATAAGTAATCCTATTTATCAGGTCAGTGACTAAACTCACCCCTATATCGCCTGAGGCCTTCGACATTTCGGCAGTCAACCCAGACACACCTGCTGCCTTCCCCACCCTCATCCTGCCTATTGCCTCACTCACAGTAGCAGTATCAATCAAAGGCCAAGGGCCAGACACTGGATCTGCTGGCTCCAAACCTTCCCTGTCCCAGTCAAACTCCTCATTCAACAACCGGTTATAATGCTCTCTCCATGCGTCTTTAATATCCTCACTGTTCACCACTACCCTTACTTCATCATTCTTCACACACTGCTCACCTATGATATCCCGATTATCCCTCTTCACCTGACCTGCCACCCTAAATATATTTTTCCTTTCCCCATGATTTAGGTTATCAAGTAATTGTCTCTGTGACTCAGACTTTGCCCTGTATACCTCTCTCCTAGCCCTACGCTTGGCAGCCAAATATTCCTCTTTGCTACCACCCTTCTTCCATTCCCAGAAAAGCCTTCTTTTCTCCTTAATTGCAGCTTCTACACCCTCATCCCACCACCAGGTTACTTTATGTCTTGGTGGTCCTCTTGTCCAGCCGTGTGTTACATCAGTAACTCTCAAGAAATATTTCTTGAGGGCTCTGTGGGGGAAAAATTAGAAAAATTTAGAATATACCCCCGGTAGTGTCGTAAATATTTAACTGGCTAATCACTTGCACTAAACAAGTCAAAAATAGGCCTACAACACTACATAATTTGTCCAGATATATATGTCTTACTCCCAGGACTCACCTGGATCATAATGACGTGTAGGTTGTGTTCCCTACTAAGCAACTAAACGATCTACTTAAGGATCCACAAATAAAAGCTGGAAACCCTGGTGAAATATTATTCGCCCAGTCTTTCGCCACTAAGGGTCATTTAGTTACTTAGCTTAAGAGTAGCAATGGAGAGGCTTGTAGGTTGTTGCCATATGGTCGGAGTTGTTGAAGATGTTGCTTGTTGCTAGTGCTTGGTGGATTACTGTAGGTTACGGCCTGGACCAAATACGTACTTTTTACGTAAGCATTACTATTTACACTATTTATAAATTAAAGTGAATTGATAATGTTCATTCCCATCTAGGAGGAAGCTCTGTAGTAAATTAATTAATCAGTCCAGTCTGTCCCAACCGAATTCTCTCTCAATACCACGAGAGTGGTTAGACTGCTTCCAAGCGTGACTAAGGCCTGACTGGGACTGCCTCTGACTCGACTCGAGATCATCTGAGACTAAGACTCAATGAATTAGGACTGAGAGCATGGGCGAGAGCCCGAGCAACTGAGGTCTCGAGACTCGTAATTGACCGAGGCCTAGCCGAGACTTAAACTTAGACCTCTGGAGAGAAGAACAGAGGCTATCCACCAATCAAATAACTAAAAATGCATATGTGCACATTCCATCCATGGCTGGGAAAAAGACTAAATTATGAACCATAGTATAAATATACGTAATCCTATATACCCATCACCCTGGGTTACATATAATACATTATACTTCCAAAATACGACTGCCCATCACCAACTAAAATAAAAAAATGGGAGGAATTATTCCTAAATTTCCGACAGGCTCTGTACTGTTCATTAACGCCTCTGTCTACAACTCCCTGTTCAGCCACCACTCTCCTCAACTCGCTATAGAAGGCATCCCTTACTACTTGGTTTTTCAGCTTCCATATTTTCCTCCTAGGTACATAAGTCCTCTTTTTCATCACTTGTTCTTTAAGCACCATATCACAAATCAATAGTTTGTGCTGCTGCACACACTCCTCACTTCCTATAACTTTAACATCCCTCACTAACCTCCTATCGGCCCTCCTAACCAGAAAATAATCTATCTGACTGCTATTTCCCCCAGACTCATACGTAATTAACCTACTGTCTCTTTTCCTAAAATATGTGTTGCACACAATCATGTCCGTTGCCTCCCCAAACTCGAGTATCCTTTCCCCTTCTGCATTCCTTAGACCATATGCACATCCCCCATGCACTCCTTCATAACCTTGTGCTGCTTCACCTACATGACCATTTAAGTCCCCTCCCAAAATCACTATCTCATCATCCCGCATACCACCCACTACACGTATTAAATCATCCCAAAATCTATCTTTCTCTGATTCATCCAATCGTGCCTGTGGAGCATATGCCGATATAATCACAGCTATCTTTCTTTCCAACAGAATTTTCAGTACCAATATCCTATCGCTTACTCTCAAAACATTTATAACATATTCCACCCATTTCTCCGCAACCATCACACCAACACCTCCATATCCGTCTGTCCCCCCCTGCCAAAACATCTTATAGCAACAGTCCTTCCCAACAATCTTTCTGGCTGATCCACCCCTGTACCGGACTTCCTGCAAACACGCCACATCCACCCACCTCCTACTGAATGCCTCAACGACTTCCCCTGCTCTTCCCCTCAAACTTCCCACATTCCGTGAGCCCACCCTCATCCCCATGGATGATTTACTGTCCTCAGGCTTGCTTTGAAACTTATTTTGTTTTGTCATCTTCAGTATTAATAAAAGGGACAGACACAGCACAGGTCCCACTCACTGCACAGTCCCAGGTCCAGGCAATGGATCTGGGACCCCTAGCCCACCAGCTTACCAGTGGCTGTGGTAGTGGCCTCGGGGCACCCTGCCAGGACAGCTGGAGGGACACCCTCCAAGCGCGTCTTGGCACTGCAACTATCCCGCCATTATACACCCACTGATAGGGCAGCCTCCTGGGGCGCTACTCCCAGGTTCGGGCTCCACTCTATTGGGCGTAAGCGGCAGCCTGGGAACCGCAATGCCCTGTACCCTCTAGCACAGGCCCGAACCCCATCTCGCCCTGGACCCATGATCTATGCCGGCGGAACCCCCGCCACGCCTTCCCCCCGGAGGTCCGCCACTAGGTAACGGGGGCGAAGTTTTCTGGCCGCATGCCCTTGCTGGCGCCAACCCCTGTAACGTAGTGGGATATGTTGTGTGAAATGTAAAGTGCATGTGGTGTAGTGCATAGATAGTTAGAGGAAATGTTTGGGAGAGTATGCTGGTCTACTCTCCATGTTACTGTCACACTGAAAAGGTCAGCTAAGGGGGATGGTTAGATAGCTAGTGAAACAGGAGCTCCAGCTCTCCCTATCACCAGCATTCCCATTCCCCTCGGGAGTACTACCCTGTTCGGCCCGTGCTACGGCCTCCTCCTGTGTGTGGATAGTTATGCCTGTGTTGTGGTATCAGGATTTCAGGGCCTTGAATGATGTGTGGGGATGTGGCCCATTAGGCATGCCATTGAGACTTAGAGTAGTTCTCGTTATTCTTAAAGTAGTTATTATTATTACTATTATTATTATTTGTGGTAGGTGGGGGCGCTCACCATCCACTCACTCGATGTAGCGCTGTTCTCGGGTGTCTGCCCTTTCCTCTCCTCCATCCTTCTTTCCTTCAATTCTCTTCTGTCTTTCTTTCCTTCATTCTTTCCTTGTCCTTCTGCCTACGGGTGACTTTACATTCCCTCTTCTGTCTTTCTTTCCTTCATTCTTTCCCCTTCCTTCAGCCTGTGGGTGACTACACTGAGTGACAAGTCAAATGGTTTCCTGTGCACCAGGAAACCATTTACTATGCTGGGTTGAAACCATATAACCAAATTTTGGCACCTGGTGATTTAGTGGGTAATTGTGATTTTCCAATTGGATTGAGTCGGTGAAGGTTTATATCCAAGGGGTGGTTGGGGTTGATTGCTTATGTAATGCCACTCAGGGATGAGTGAGGCTGGTCACTCTCATCATAATTGTCGGGACCAGTTACCTAGCCCTGGGCTCCTATGCTCCACATGGGGCCATGTAGGATTGGATGATGGATGGATGGATGAATTATTATTGAAAACATCTTGCATTTGGTATTGACAAGTTATTTAACTCATGTTGTCTCCAGATGATAATGTTCTTGCTGCCAACAAGCTACTTTTGTTAATCAAGGTTTGAAAGGAAAGAACTAATGTGTAGTATATTTTCAGGTGTGTGAGTTGACTGAGCCATGGAAACCGCCTACAGAGAGGGAGCAGGGGGGGAGAAGAAAGCCAAATTAATACCAACCAGCTGCCACGTTAATACCAGCCAGCTGCCTGGACAGGAAACCAGAAGTTCCCTTTCTCCCACGGTCCACCATCCTCCTCATTTGGCATAGGGAGTTGAGGGAGAAGGAAGGGGAGACTGAGGATAAGGTAGGAATGGAGAGGTATATGAGAGGGGGGGATCAGTGAAATGGCAGGAGACAGGGTTATTAAAGTACTTATTATTATTACTATTATTATTATTTGTGGTAGGTGGGAGCGCTCACCATCCACACACTCGATGTAGAGCTGCTCTCGAGGGTCTGCCCTTTCCTCTCCTCCATCCTTCTTTCCTTCCATCCTCTTCTCTCTTTCTTTCCTTAATTCTTTCCTCATCCTTCTGCTTACAGGTGACTTTACACCCCCTCTTCTGTCTTTCTTTCCTTCATTCTTTCCCCTTCCTTCTGCCTGTGGGTGACTCTACACTGAGTGACAAGCCAAATGGTTTCCTGTACACCAGGGAAACATTTACCGTGCTGGATGCTAGTCATAGGTAGTTCTTAGGCTGATGAGGACTATGAGGAGTTCAAGTATAAGCAGACGAGACTACGTGGTTCAGAGGCTGATGAAGGCTATGAGAAGACCATGAATGATTTCAGAGAGTTGTCATTGTTTAATCAGACAGGACGTGTGCAACTCCCTTTATGGTGTGTGTAATCAGCAGTAAAAAGCCTTGCACGAGGGAGGTAGGAAGCTAAAAACATGCTCTTGACAAATTACCAATAGCAGGAGTGTAATAGATAATAAACACCCTTGCACGAGAGGGAAGTAGGAAGCACTGAGCATATCTATTAACGCTTGCCATAAAAGACTGCACCTGAGTCTGTTATCTCGCAGCCACATACGAACAGACATAAAACAAGGCATATCCAATGACTTTCAGTACAGCAACGTATCTTCAAGCTTATTCTTACTTCAGACGATTTAATTCAACTTGGACAACGTATCTGCTAATGAAACTTGGGCAGGATATCTGGTACACAAGGCTGTATCTACTACAGTTTTTCTAAATCCAGTATTTTCCACGACGCTGTTATATAATCGTCCACAGAGCGAAATAAACTGAAAACATTTGCTGTATTCCGGCAGAAACAATCTTATCTATAAAAGGAACTGTTCTTAAGCAGTTCACCTTTAGTCACACGAAACACGAAACATACAAGCATATAAAGCTCCAGTAACACAAAGCACAAACAAAATATATAAAACAGACGAATAACGGGGCACCAGATACAGAAAACACATGGAGCACGAAGCAAACACACACACACACACACACACACACACACACACATATGTATACATAAAATATTCACACATTCACTCACACGTGCACCAGGCAAGCATATATATAAAAAAAAATGTTAGTGTACACCATGCATGAGATAACATGTACGTGCAGAGATATTCGCAAATTGGAATGACAATTTTTTATGCCTTATTCTGAGAGAAATCCACATTTATAATATTAGTTTTATGTAGCCATATAATGTGCAGTTATAGTAATCATTCCATTTTCCTTGCAGGGACAGTGTGTACCGTCCTCCTCTGTTTTCACCCATCTCAGGATCTTTGGTGAGTACAATGAATATTGAGAAAACTACTCCATTATATAGCACAGTACCTAGTAAGTAAGTAATTGATTTATAATAAGTTAATTCTGATAAATATGATGAGTATGCCATTAGTTCGTCCATACATACTTAGATATTTGGGTTTATATATCAACATAGGAACTAGATGAGAGTCGTGTTGTCCTGGTTATAACCCCTAAAGTACATGTATAAGATATCGTTACAGTACGTCTTAATTCTGATCAGTGTGACAGATATGCCATTAATTCAGACATTATGTTAAGCATTTGGAAGCTTCCGGTGTTGCTGTTTGCTGATGATACAGTATTGTTGAGTGAAGATGAATGAGAGTTGCAAGGTTTGGTGAATGAATTTGGGACAGTGTGTAGGAGGAGGAATCTGAAAGTTCTATCTATCTATCTATTGCCAGACGCCTCAATCCCGTTTGGGGTGGCCACAAACAAATCGCCTCCAAGTCGCCCTGTCCCCCGCCATTTCACTGCCCTGCTCCCAACTCACACCCCCCTCTCTCATATACCTCTCCACCCCATCCCTCCATCTCATCCTCGGCCTCCCCCTCTCTCTTCCCCCCTCCACCTCACTCACATACACTCTGTTCGTCAGTCTTTTACAGTTCATCCTCTCCACATGGCCAAACCACCTCAGTGTGTTCCTCATAACGCTTCCTATCACATCCACATCCACAGCACAACGCTCCTTTATATCCTCATTCGTCAGCCTGTCTCTCCATGTGACTCCACAGGCTTCTCTTAAATAACTCATTTCCACTGCTCTCACTCTTGACTTGTGTCCTTCCAACAACATCCAAGCTTCACTTCCATACGTTAGAGTTGGTATCACAATATTGTCATGCAGTGGCGGCGCCAGGAAATTTTCATTGGGGGGGCTGATGAGGGGCTGGGGTAAAATGTGGGGGGGGCTTCACAAAATGTCATCAAACTGAAGTGTTGATGGAAAATTGGTATGTACATATTCATAATATCCGAATGTACTGAGGTTCATTTTACACACCTGTACTCTTTGAAACTGCGGTGTTAATGTATAACATTTCTTATCTCATCAAAAATTCTGCCAAATGAAAGACATAAAACTAGCAAGGAAATTCAGATTAATGTATACGCAACATAATAACATTTATTATTTCCAGTTTATTCCATAAGATTGAAGTTTAACTCAATTAATTTAGACATCATGTGTAAGCAAGCAGTTAACATGACAGAAAAAAATTCTATGTTATGAAGTTAATACAATCTGAAGAATCAGAAGAATTTTTAAATCAAGGTGTAACGACTGTCACGTTACTTTAAAACTATGCGCCTGTTCTGGTGATTGGCAGCAAATGTGTCTATAATGGCATCAATGTTCAGCTGTTTGGCCCTCCTAGAATTAATTGATATTACAGCAAGGTTGCTGGTGCGGTTGTTGCCACTGCTGTTCCTCAAGTATGTCTTGAGGAGTTTCAGACATGAGAAGCTCCTCTCACAGGCAGCTGAGGTGACAGGGAGGGTCACTGCAATGCATACAAGTTTATACAGATCTATAAAGGTGTCCTTGTATGGCTCCAGCATGGCTGCGAGCTCAAGTGGTGTGGACACTTCCAGGCCATTGTCTCTCTTCCTAGCTATTAGTCTTGTCAATTGGTGGACCTTCACTGCAAGATCACCCTCTGCCACTCCATAATTGGCTGCCATTCCTGACAGCGCTTTTTTGTTCAGAAATGTAATGTGCTTAGGATTCAAGGCAGCAGCACCCATCAGAACATTACAGGCATCAGATGAAAATCGCCTGCTCAGCTCATTGAGCATTCTATCTATGATGGCATAGAAGGTCCTTCTCCTGGCATCTGGTATAGCTCCATCCCTCTGACCTGTACTGGATGTTATGATGAATTCATCCAGGTGTCTGGGAGCAGATCGTTGTCTACCTGGACGCTCAGTCTCAGTGCGTATCCCAACTACCTTGCACAAATCCTCAGCAGCCTCCTCTAACTCCTTCCAGGCAGCTTCAGTCCTCATTCCTGTCAGTCCAGACATGACAGACTGCATCAAGTCCTCTGCAGAGGCCAGCTGAAGGTCATGTGACTGGAGGTGGTTTGACAGTTGTTTGGTCATCAGTAACACTTTTTCCATGGCCATCAGAATTGTCACAAATTGCTGATCTAGCAGGATGCACAGGCCCTTTGCCTCAGTGGCTCTGTGTGCATTGTCTCCCTCCATGAGACGTTTCAAGGTTGTCACTGTGGCAGGTAGGGTTCTTTTCACTGCCAGACAAACAGCATGTTGGGAGGTCCATCTTGTGTCAGACAGTTGCTTCAACTCTATGTGCTGCCTTGTGGGATTTAATTCTTATTGCACCTTTATAAATTCTTCATGTACTACTGACGTAGAGAAGAACTTGTACAAGCTCTGTATAGCCACAAAAAACTCTGCTGCAGCCTGGATATTGTGTACACAATCAACGAGCACAAGGTTGAGCCTGTGAGCATAACAGTGGACATACACAGCCTGTGGTACCTTTCTCCTAAACCTCTCCTGTATACCACTGATGTGCCCTGACATGACTGCAGCTCCATCGTAGCACTGGCCAATGCAGGCGTTGTGGTCAGTACCACATTTGGCCAGGGTCTCTGTTATAATATGCGTTTGTCATTTGTATTTTTCATACTGTTTTGTCTGGGTGTACTTTCATACCTTGTTGATATTCTACTGGGACCCTATTGAGGCAGCATGCCATGTAAGCTATCTTCTTTTCTTTATTAATTTGAGCGTTGTATGTAGCATGTATTTATGTTAATTATTTATGCTGTATGAAGGACATTGTATGTATTAATATGAAGAAGCCTTATTTAGAGTAATAAAGATAGATGAGTGTCATGGTTAGAATGCTTTATAAAAGGTGAAGTTTTATACCAGTATTATAAGGCAATATTTGTTTTCAGGACTGTACTTGTGATTGAGTTGAGTAAAGCTTGGGAAGCAGCAGCCAAGTTGTTTTTGTCACATCAATTTACTCAACTCAATAATGGAGAAACTACTGAAGCCAGCTCGCCTGGATTTGGACCCCAGCTCTCCCACTGCAGCAAAGGAATGGCGGCATTGGCACAGGACGTTTTCCAACTTCATTCAAGAGTGTGGGGATAAGGCACCAGACAAGCTAAGGGCACTTGTAAACTGTGTTACCCACAGTGTCTATGAGTATATAGAAGAATGCACTGATTTTGATTCTGCCATCTCAGTTTTGGAAAAGTTATATGTTAAGACACCCAATGAAATATTTGCTAGACACTTAGTTGCCACTCGTCAGCAAAAGTCAGGTGAATCTTTAGACGAATTTTTGAGAGAACTTCGAAAATTGGGTAAAGATTGTAATTTGAAAGCAGTTAGTGCCGAACAGTATAGGGAGGAACTTATTAGAGACGCTTTTATTAATGGACTAGCCTCACCTTTGATTCGCCAGCGTCTACTAGAAAATAAAACCTTAGATCTACAAGCAGCATATGATCAGGCTTATTCCTTGGACCTAGCTCAACGCAATGCCAGTTCTTACAGTTCCCTCACTCCTCAGTTTGGACATACTGCCACTGTGGTGACCCCTGATGGTGTACAGATGGAGGGAGATGATACTATGAAGAATAGGCCTACATCTGAAAACTGTGAGACAGCTATTGAGAGTCAGGTATTGGCAGCCACACTATCCACAAAGAAGAAGTGTTATTTTTGTGGAGGTCCTTATCATAATCGTAATACTTGCCCAGCACGAAGCTTTGCCTGTAATAAATGTGGCAAGAAAGGCCATTTTGCTCGAGTGTGCCAATCTAAGACCTCAACATTTGCTGGCAAGACAACAACGGCGACCGTGTTTGACTCTCCACAGCCATCATTTCTCGCTACTGTCACTGGCACCACTTTTCCTCAGAGCCTTCATCGGGCAGCCACCTCGACATCAATCAATGGGCGGAAGTTGATGGCACTCATTGATTCTTGTAGTGATGACAGTTACATAGATGAAGATGTTGCACGGGACTTGAAGCTACAAGTACATCAAACTGACAAGAATGTTACCCTAGCACAGAAATCACTACACACGAACTCTCAAGGCTATGTCAATGTAGACCTGAATCTCCATCTTAATGGTCAAACATATCCATCTACACGTCTGGCACTGATGAAGGATTTGTGTTCTGGGGTGCTGCTTGGCCAAGACTTTCAAAAACAACATCAGAGTGTGACTATTGAGTATGGCGGACCTAAACCAGCACTCAACTTACCTGGTACCAATTCATATTGTTCTCTAGCAGCAGTTAATGTAGATGAGCCTTCTCTTTTCCAACATTTACTCCCTAACTGTAAGCCTATCGTCACCAGGTCAAGATTCTACAGTAAAGATGACCGAGAATTCATTGAAGAGGAGACCAATCGTCTGCTTGCTGAAGGGATTATTGAGGACAGCTTGTCTCCGTGGAGGGCTCAGGTTGTAGTAGTAAAGGACCCCTTGAACAAACATAAGAAGAGGATGTGTGTTGACTACTCACAAACCGTAAACCAGTACACAGAGCTAGATGCATATCCATTGCCAAGAATCGACACCATGGTGAATGAACTCTCAACATATAGTGTGTTTTCAACTTTTGACTTGAAAAGTGCCTATCACCAAGTTCCGCTGAAGGAATCTGACAAGAAGTACACAGCTTTTGAAGCCAATGGCCGCCTGTATCAGTTTTGTCGAGTACCCTTTGGAGTGACAAATGGAGTTGCAGTTTTTCAACGGACTATGGATAGACTGGTGAAGGAGGAGAATCTTCAGGGTGCATTTCCATATCTGGACAACGTCACCATTGCTGGACACACTCAGGAAGAACATGATGACCGTGTGCGGCACTTTCTTGAGGTCATCAACAAGAGAAGTCTAACCCTTAATGCTTCTAAAACAATTAAGTCTGTGCGCTCCATCAACATCCTTGGCTACTGTGTAGGAAATGGTGTCATTAAGCCTGATCCAGAGAGACTCCGACCATTGCAAGAACTGCCACCTCCTATGAACCAAGGATCTTTGAAAAGAACAATGGGCATGTTTGCTTACTATGCCAAGTGGATACAGGATTTTTCAAGCAAAATTCAACCATTAGCAAGAGCAAAGAAGTTTCCTTTGGATGAAGAAGCTTTGAAGGCCTTCAGTCTGCTAAAACAGGAACTTGAAAGAGCAACCTTATACTCAGTTGATGAAAACATACCTTTTGAAGTTGAATGTGATGCCTCGGAAGTAGCAATCTCTGCGGTACTTAACCAGGGTGGAAGACCAGTGGCATTCATGTCTAGGACACTACAAGGAAGTGAAGTGCGCTATCATATTGTTGAGAAGGAGGCTATGGCCATAATAGAAGCCGTGCGTAAATGGAGTCACTTCCTTGCTAGACAGCACTTTGATCTCATAACTGACCAACGTTCTGTAGCCTTCATGCTTGATAACAGGAAACGCACTAAAGTTAAGAATAACAAGATCCAGGAGTGGGAGGATGGAACTCGCAGCCTTTAGCTATACTGTACATTATCGACCTGGTAAAGACAATGTAGTACCTGATACCTTCACCCGAGCCTTTTGCTGTTCTGCGGTCTCCACATCATCTACTCTCAATGAACTACATGATAGACTCTGCCACCCAGGAGTGACTCGTCTACTACACTTTGTGAGGTCCAAGAATCTTCCCTTCTCCACTGAGGATGTGAGGAAGGTGTGTTCCTCCTGTAAGGTGTGTGCAGAGTTGAAGCCAAGGTTCTACAAGCCACGAGAAGGACAACTAATCAAGGCAACACAGCCGATGGAGAGACTGAGCATCGACTTCAAAGGCCCTCTTCCAACTGTTTCACGCAACCCCTATCTGCTTACTGTTATTGATGAATATTCTCGGTTCCCCTTTGCTTTTCCATGTCCCAATATGAATACAACAACAGTAATCAAGTGCCTAGAGAAAATATTCAGCCTGTGTGGGATGCCTAATTATATTCACTCCGATCGAGGAACATCATTTATGTCTAAGGACCTCAAAACATACCTCGCACAGAAAGGAGTAGCAACAAGCCGAACTACTCCCTATCACCCAACTGGTAACGGACAAGTGGAACGACTCAATGGCACTATATGGAAGGCGATTCAGCTGGCTCTCAAGGCTCGGAACCTCTCTGAAGAACATTGGGAATTAGTTCTTACTGATGTATTACACTCACTCAGATCCCTTCTGTCTACTTCAACTAATGTCACACCGCATGAACGATTCTTTGGGTTTCCAAGACGTTCATCTTCTGGGAGCTCTCTGCCTTCTTGGATCATGACATCAGGACCTGTATTATTGAGAAGATTTGTAAGAGCAAGCAAGAGTGAGCCTTTAGTGGATCAAGTGGAACTTTTAGACGTTAACCCAACATATGCTAATATAAGACATCCGGATGGACGGGAAACGACAGTTTCCATTCGTGACTTGGCCCCATGTCCAAGGGATCAAGTTGACTACACTGCTGCTGATGGCCAAGAATCACTTTCACCTCCATTGTCACCAGAGGCATTACCTACAGCCGCACACCAAGGAACACCGAGGAGTATTGAACCTAATCCGGAGGCCAAGATGGAAGTGGATGCGGCAACACCTTTAGTACGGCGATCAAATCGTGTGTCGAAGGCTCCAGATCGATATGGGTGGGACTGAGTATTTAGAGGGTTATTGGATGGTAGTCTCTTTTTCATCTAGAAGGGAAGAATGTTATAATATGCGTTTGTCATTTGTATTTTTCATACTGTTTTGTCTGGGTGTACTTTCATACCTTGTTGATATTCTACTGGGACCCTATTGAGGCAGCATGCCATGTAAGCTATCTTCTTTTCTTTATTAATTTGAGCGTTGTATGTAGCATGTATTTATGTTAATTATTTATGCTGTATGAAGGACATTGTATGTATTAATATGAAGAAGCCTTATTTAGAGTAATAAAGATAGATGAGTGTCATGGTTAGAATGCTTTATAAAAGGTGAAGTTTTATACCAGTATTATAAGGCAATATTTGTTTTCAGGACTGTACTTGTGATTGAGTTGAGTAAAGCTTGGGAAGCAGCAGCCAAGTTGTTTTTGTCACATCAGTCTCCAAGATCTTGTTGAGCAATGAGTCTGCATCCAGACCCTCGGCTGCTGTGAAGTCAAGGAACACCTCATGAAGGCTTTGTTTGTGGAGATACCTCACCACAATGGACAGCTGTTCTTGTTTGCTGACATCCTTGGTCTCATCCACCATTAGGGCAAAATGCTCTGCTCTTAGGACCTCGTTGCTGATGTCCTCTCTGATTATTGAAGCCATGATGGCGAGCAGTTCATTTTGGATATCGTGGTGCGTATTTTTAGCATTGCCAGGACCACCACTCAGTTTCTTTTTGACAATGTCATCATACCTGGAAATCAGGTCCAGCAGTTCCAGGAAGTTACCTTTGTTGCCAGAATCAGTGTCTTCCTTGTGACCTCTTTGGGCAACATTTTGGCAGGCTGTGTAGAGCAGTACGTCTATTACTGCTCTAATGTAATGTCTGTTTTCCTTTACAGTTTTTTCATGGTTGGTATTAAAAGCATGTAGGATCCTAGAACCTGTTGTTTTCTGCATCTTAAACTCTGCCCAAGCTTGCATAGAAAACTTGTGTCCTGCTGAATTATCATGAGACTTCAGAGATGAGGTTGCCTTCTTCCAGTTCCGAAAGCCGTCATGGGTGAAGGACTTCTCACATTTGCTTAAGTGTACATGACCGAAATGACGACATGCAAAGCAGAATGCAGCATCTAGGGTCGTGGAGTACTCCAGCCACGAATGATGATCACGCCAGTTCTTGTTGAATGACCTTGACTGGCCACTGTATTCTGTGGCTGGGTATCTCTTCAAGTCTGGACAGGTGGGACCACTATCTGGAAGCTGGCTCAGGTCCTTGGGTCCAGGTAGTAGTTTCTCACCATGGGTGTGAGAAGTGCCCTCTTGTGGCTGGGGTTCTGCACTAGCCTCACCTAGTAAGGCTGCAGACTCACAATCACCATCACCACTGTCCAGGTCCTCATTAACAGCAGGTGTGTCTGTAGGAGGATCATCATCTCACGGGCTCTTCTTGAGAATCTTGGGTAACAGGTAGCGTTCCATGATCAACCCGGCCTATGTGATCAAATATGATAAACCACCATCAGTTACTTTCATAAACAGGGAAAACAGCATAAACAAGCACACAGATCACAGAAGCATAAAACTGCATATTAGCATTACAACAGACCAGATATTTTCACACTATTTTATTCTTCCTTCCACAGCTTCTTATAATCTTATAGTAGCCTATATACATTTTTAAGTAGAAAAAAATCAACTTACACCATACCTGTAAATCAGTGCAAGACAAAAACCACAACTAATAAGCTCAGCTGCTCAGTAATTCAGTGTCTACTGCACTAAGCAATTAACAGCCAACAGACTCGGAGATCTACACACAACCGCGTCGCGTGGTAGACTGGTCTGGTAGCTGACAGGAATCGAACAGGAATGGCTCATCGTGCACTCGATTCGTTAATGCTGGGCTAGGCTAGGAGCCTAGGACCATGTAGGCCCTATAGCAGTGTGAATCCTTTACTTCATTTTAATCAAATATATTCAAATTTATTAACTTCCTGCCTCGAATTATGACATAATCGACATTCAATTATATTTCTGAAGACGAGATAATAATCGTACAGTCGTAATACACTAAAAGAATGGCTAATGTAGTTTAATAAAATAATGCTGTATTTTACTTTCACTTATCATTTTCATTATAGGATATGTAAACTAACCATCTGAATTACAAGAATTTCACAGAATATATTATAACATAAGTTACCCTTAGTATTAGAACTAGGCTGGAAGTTTTCCTTAGAAGTTGAGTCAACTGATAAATTTTCCGTAATTTCCGTGAAATTACTATAATTCAGAATCTGCTAAATGCTAACAGCTAAAAATAATAATCACGATTTAATCTATTGTCTTGAATCTTTTCCTAAACTTATAACACTTCGTTTCGTCAACTTTTGTGTATTATTTGTAAATAGTAATACAAAATTGAAAGTTCAAATAAGGGACGTCCTGCCTAAATTCGCCTTTGGAATCTGGCAATATTGGGGGGGCTGATGGGGGGGCTTGGCTCATTATTGGGGGGGTTGAAGCCCCCCCAAGCCCTCCCTTGGCGCCGCCACTGCTGTCATGTAGTAACTTTTTGACTTCCATGCTCACTTCCCTGTTTCTTTTCACTGCTTTCAAAGAACCAGCAACCTTTCTTCCCTGCTGTACCCTTTCAAGCACTTCACCCTCCAAACCTCCATCCTTACTCATCACAAAAGTAAAGTTGTGGTATTCGAGGGGAATGAAGTCACAGAGTGTGCAGTGAGGTTAGTTGGTGAGGATACGGAGAATGTGAGTGCATTCAAGTACTTGGGTAGTGTGATGAGTAAGGATGGAACTTTGGGGGATGAAGTGCGTGAAAGGGTACAGCAGGGAAGGAAGGTTGTTTGTGCACTGAAAGCAATGATGAGAAATGGGGAGGTGAGTATGGAAGTTAAGAAGTCACTGCATGATAGTATTGTGATCCCTACCCTGACGTATGGAAGCGAGGCGTGGACTTTGCAAGAGGGGAACAAGTCAAGAGTGAGAGCAGTGGAAATGAGTTACTTGGGAGGAGCATGTGGAGTGACGTGGAGGGACAGGTTGACGAATGAAGAAGTGAAGGAACGTTGTGGGGTGGATGTGAATGTGATTGAGAAGATTAGGAGAAATACACTGAGGTGGTTTGGACATGTGAAGAGTATGGAGAATGAAAGACTAACTAAGAGGGTGTATGTAGGTGAGGTGGAGGGAGGGAGAGGGAGGGGTAGACCGAGGATGAGGTGGAGGGATGGAGTTGAGAGGTATATGAGGGAGGGGGGGGGGGTGAGTTGGGAGGAGGGTATAGTCTCACCAATCTAAAACCTAGGTTTGGGTGGAGTCTAGCCGGGGATTTCCCGGCGTACAGCGTTGCCTTGATTCCTATACTCTCATTGGCTAGTGGCTGACCTGACACCGTTAGAGTTCGTCCGCTCCCATCTCGCCACCTGGCCTGACATGACTTCACCCACTTCTGTGTGTGTGTGTGTGTGTGTGTGTGTGTGTGTGTGTTTGTGTATGTGTGTGTGTGTAAAGACAAACTAGTTTAAGTTATAAATATAATCAAAATAATGAATTTAAAAGTCGCATTCTCTCTCTCTCATATAATTTATGATTTTTTACCTGGTTATAGCCTTTAAATTACACTCTACATATTAAAACTTAGACTTTCTTTCCACACCACCCAAGAGGTAAAAGTCACGGCGTTTTTTTTTTTTTTTTAAGAGGTTTCCCCGATAGGCCTATTCCTCTTCTCTTACAGCATGTAAGAAATTATCATGAATCCTCCTCATCAGAAGAGGTGAGAGTGATTTTCTTGGGAGACGTAAACTCTGGAGAGTTGTTTTCTTCATTATCTCTTGCTTCTCTGCGTATTGCTTCAATCCTGCTCTTGCTAAGTCCTGTTGCTGCAGCTGTTCGATGAATTGCCCTTGACACATCATCGAAAATTCCTCCGTACTGCTTCTCCTGCAGAAAATACTGGCTTACGTTGAAGGCCATTTCTTTGGCTTGACTATATAGATGCGAGCGAGTTGGCGTAGCTGCCATTGTGTCTGCATCAACATAGAAAGTGAATAGTGGAAGCACCTGACAGAAGCTTAAATCTCCCTCCAATGGATTAACTCCCAGTATGGGCCTGGATGTTGCCGCTCGTGAGTGTTTTAACTTATTTATTTCTATTAAGAAAATAGCGTATGTTCTACTGATTCCTTCAAATTATATTATAAACGTAATTGTTACATTACTTACCCAACTTAGAACTACCGTGAAAGTCGGTAAAAGTAACTACATTTTTTTCAGCACCACTGTAAAATATGTATGCCACGTTTCTTTATTGATGTACAAGAGCCATATGCATTACACGTTTACCTTCCTTTGATATGCTAGAATACTTACGTTTATATTGTACTAGTATGTGTGTACCTATCTGTGATGCCTATTACATATATAACAGAATCTACTCATCGCTCGTTTAGGAAGTATGGCATGGCTGCACCCAGCGCCAGACTCCACCCAAACCTGGGTTTAAAATTGGTGAGACTATAGTCAAATGGTGGGTGACAGAGCGACTTGGAGGCGTTTTCTCTGCGGCCACCCTTTGCGGGATTAGGGCGTGGGGCTATAGATAGATAGATGTTAAGCATATGGGTTTACATACCAACATAGGAACTAGACGAGGCCCATGTTCACGATATAACCATCGCAGTGTAAGATGTCGTTACAGTAGGTCTTGATTTCACTGTGTCGATAACTATTCATATGGAAGAATACGATTCTGGTCGGGCTTTATTCGTTCTGTTATGGCACTTCCCACAATTTCACTGTGTGGGTACAGTATCTTTTATAAGTTACAGTAGGTTTCTTTTGTGTGGATAATATTGACGTAAAAAAAAATAAGAGGAATGGGGAGACTGTATTAGAACACACACACACACACACACACACACACACACACACACACACAAAACTATCTATCCGTCTACTTGTCTATTTCTACCTATATCTATCTGGCTGTTTTTCTGTAGATCGATTTATCTATCTATCTCTGTCTATCTATCTATCTCTATCTGTCTATCTATCTATCTATCCATCTATATCTATCAATCTATCTATATATATATATATATATATATATATATATATATATATATATATATATATATATACTGTATATGAGAGAGGCAAATAGACATAGAGAGAGAGAGAGAGAGAGAGAGAAAGAAGGGGAGGGGTGGATGTAGGGAGTGAGGACAGGTGAGGTGAGGAATGGCTCCCAATCCCCAAGGAATTACCTACTCAGGTCATTTTGACTAGGGCAGACACACACACACACACACACACACACACATATATATATATATATATATATATATATATATATATATATATATATATATATATATATATATATATATATACCCAGGATGCTTCCCCCATATATATACCCAGGGTGCTTCCCCCAAGGAAAGTGGGGTAGCCGAGACAGGTCGACACTTACTCATCCACTCTTACACGGTCATTCGCATCTTAGCCCCAAGGGGGAGAAGGGACAATTCCTGACCGCACGAGGGACAATTGCGCCGTGCAATCAGTGACATCCACAGCAAGGCCCTACAGCAGAGCTGGTTTACACCTGCCACATCATAATAGACCCATCCCTTTACCCGCATCTGCCTGATCAGCTGATCAGACAAATGTAGGAGAATATCCCCCCAAGGCTGTGTCATCATTTATTCATTCACAATTTCTCTCCATTCATTTCTATCACGCACAGCCACTCTTCCTTGCTCTACAAACATCCCTCTCACATCCAGGCAGAGGAACTCCTTGAGAGTGAAATGGCTGGGAAGCATGCCGGCACGTGACTGGCTACAGCATAGCTGGGTCTTTCGGGTGTGGGCAATCAGGCAAGTTAGCTGCCTACTGCGACTGCAACACAATGGCGAGGTGTTCAGGAAGTTAGCCAAAGAAACCTTGATGGACTCTGAAAGAACAATAATGGCCCCCAGTCTCGTGCAGCCCTTAAATGGGCAGGGGGTGCTAAGAATCTCACGGTTGCCTCAATTACAATCTAATTCCTTTGTTAATGCAAAAAATACAATTAAAATTGGTAACTGGAATGTGAGAACGCTAAATCATGACGGTAAAATCGATGAGTTAGTGAAGGTTTTTCAAAGTTACGGACTTGATATTTGTGCTCTGACAGAAACTAGATTAACTGGAGTCGATAAGTTGGATTTGGAGGATGGTATACGTTTATTGATATCTGGCCGACAGGACGGAATGCATTATCAGGGAGTAGGATTGTTGCTGGGTTGTAAGGCAAATAAGGCTTTATGTGAGTGGGATCCTATAGATGAGCGATTGTTATACGCACGGTTTAAATCAAATCATGGCAACATCAGTCTGTTTGTGTGTTATGCACCTACTAATGATGCACTCGATGAAAGGAAAGACACATTTTATGAAAAGTTGCAAGAAGGAGTAGGAAGGGTACCTAGACATGATGTTTTGATCTGCGTTGGAGACTTTAATGCAGTAATGGGCTGTTCATATGAGGGATTTGAGGCATGTATGGGTAAGATGGGAGTTGGTAGTAGGATGAGTGAAAACGGAGTGAGGTTTGGAAGCTTCTGTCTAGCAAATGACTTAGTCATCGGGGGCACACTCTTTCAGCATTGCAATATACACAAGACAACTTGGGTGTCGCCGTGTGGAAAATATAAAAATCAGATTGATCACATCGCTAGCAGTAGGAGGCATAGAAGTTCTCTGCTAGATGTTCATGTTAAACGGGGAGCGGATATTGGTAGTGACCATCAACTCGGCATTGCAAAAATAAGGTTTAAACTTAAAAATCAGAAGAAGGAAAAATCTGGTGTTGGTAGATACGATATTGTTAAGCTTAGAAGGGAAGGAGAAGAAAAGGAGGAATTCAGATTAGAATGCAGAAATAGGTTTTTGGTGTTGGAAACGTTGGAAGAGGGGGAGAGAAGTGTAGATGAGATGTGGGAGGATGTGAACAAAGCTTTGCATGAGACTGCTGAATGTACGATTGGAAGGAGACATAGATTCAGGAGAAAGAAATGGATATCAGAGGAAACGTGGGATATGATAAAAAAGAGAGGTGAGGCTAAATTGAGGAGTGAGATGCAATGCGTTGATGAACGAGAGATTGAATTAGCAAGAGCTGCGTACTGGAGTTTGAATTCAGAAGTAAGAAGGTTAGCTAGGAGAGATAAAAGAAGATGTGTGGATGAAAAGGTTGCAGAGACTGAAATCTTAATAAACAAAAATGATGGACAGAGTCAAAGAATAGCATATGAATTGATTAGAGAACTGAGTGGTAATGCAGGTAAACGCAAGGAAATACCAGTTAGAGACAGGGAAGGAAATTTATTGACCAAAGATGGAGATATTAAAAATAGATGGAAAGAGCATTTTGAGACAGTTCTTAATAGACCAATACCACCAGAAGAGGATATACCGTCTGCTCAGGAAGATTTAAATATAGAAACAGGAGAGTTGAGGCTTACAGAAGTGGAGAAAGCAGTAAAACAGTTAAAGAATAATAAGGCACCAGGGGAGGATGGTTTATTTCCGGAAATGTTTAAAGTGGAGGGGGATAGATTAATAATGATCTTGACCAAGCTATTCAATAAGATATGGGTGACGGGGTTACTACCATCAGTTTGGAAGAATGGTGTAATTGTTAAAGTTCCGAAGAAGGGAGACCTGAGTGAATGTGGTAATTGGAGGGGAATCTCTTTGTCACCGATAGCTTTGAAAGTTTTCAGTAGAGTGTTGTTAAATAGGTTGGAGCCGGTGGTTGAGGGTATTCTGAGGGATGAACAGGCTGGTTTTAGAAAGGGACGTGGTTGCAATGATCAGATCTTTATAGTTAGGCATTTGATGCAGCAAGTTAATGAAATGAGAGTACCGTTAAGTCTTTGTTTTGTTGATTTTGAAAAGGCTTTTGATAGTGTTTTGAGAGAGACTATGGGGAAGATCATGAGACATTATGGAATACCAGAGGAGTTTGTGAGGGTCATTATGAACATGCATGAGGACACATTTTGTAAAGTGATGGTTGATGGTTGTCTGAGTGATGTCCGGAGTAATTCAAGGTGGTGTTCTATCGCCTTTACTATTTATATTGGTCATTGATTACATTATGAAACGCGTTGGAACAGAAACCGGTGCAGGTATACTTTGGGGAGAGAACAGGAAACTTTTGGATTTAGATTATGCAGATGATATAGTTTTGATTTGTGATGGGCCAGAAGAGATGCAGAGAGTGTTGGACTGTTTGGTGAGTGAAGGTCGCAAGGTGGGTTTGGTTATTAATTGTGGAAAAACTGAAATAATCAATATGAATATGGAAAATGCGCAGGAATGTGTAATTGGAGGTATGGTTGTAAAGCAAGTTGATAGGTTTAAATATTTAGGTACTTATTTAGCCAAGGATGGTTCTTTGAACTTTGAATTCGAGGAAAGGTTAAAGAAGGCTAATCAGGCAATGGGAATGCTTAAAAATATTTGGAATAATAACAATTTTTCTGTGCATACAAAAATCAAACTTTATAAGGTAATGGTTAGGAGTATCTTAATTTATGGACACGAGCCTTGGTACAGCACAGTGACTATGGAAAATAAATTCTTGGTGTTTGAAAACAAAGCACTTAGAAGAATATTAGGAGTTAAGTGGTGGGAAAGGATACCAAATAGTAGAATTAGGGAAATAACGGGAGTGCAGCCGGTCGATGAATATGTTAGGTTCTCACGATGGAAGTGGCTAGGACATGTGTATAGGAGACAGGGAATAGTACGAGGTACACCAGGGTGGGTGGCACTTGGTAGGAGAGGTAGAGGAAGGCCAAAAGAGACGTGGGTGAGGACAATTAGACGGGAAGCTGGAGATGAGTGTTGGGGAGATCTTGAGGGGTTAGCACAAGATAGGATGTGGTGGTGTGAGTTCATCGAGGCCCTATGCATCCCCGTGGGTGCCACAGGAAATGATTGATTGATTGATTGATTGACATAAATGTAAGATGTGTTGTACTTCATGAATATAGGATATGGCTGTATGATAGGCCAGCCAGTTGCAAGTAATGGTGTGTGTGTATGTGTGTGTGTGTGTGTGTGTGTGTGTAATTCACCGGGTCGGTCAGGATCACTTGATGGTCGTGATCGTCAGCTTTTACCCTCCCGGAAGGGAGCTGAGAGCTCATATAGTCCGATCTAAGGGCAAGGCTGTGACCACACATACGCACACACCAGTCCCCTTGCTCGAGGGGGACAGTAACCACCCACTTCGTCAGTGAAACTTTTCGCAACATGTGTGTGTGTGTGTGTGTAAACTTAACCCATTAGCTGTGGTGGCTTCTCTTCAGTTAACATAAAATCGCTTACTGTATGCTGAAGTATATATACATATTTATTTTCCGGTCACAGCGTTCATCTAGCACGTCATATACTGTTCAGTTCTGCCGAGTTGCTATTAGCTGAACGTATCGATGTAACGTTAGCCAAAACAAAATACCGTCTTTGTAACTAATTCGCATCTTACAGTTTCGATATCTAATCTCATTGTTCGTACATCACGATACTTTAGGCAGACAAGAAAATAATCTTCCGAAATAGAAAACGCTAGTTACATGGATAACTGATATATTTTTCGTTCCTGGACTTGGCACATTTTACCCCTCTCCTATTCTGTCCTACTTTAGCCTAAACCAACCCATCCTAACCTACTTTTCTCTGCCCTACACTACCCTACCCCAGCCTACCCTGCCCTAGCGTTCCCTACCCTATCCTACCGCTGAGGTCTCCTGTAGGGATACTCGTTCTTCGGTTTTTGCCAGGCTTAGGGAGGTGGAGGAGATTAAGGTGTTGGACATACGTTCTGGGGGCGGAGAGACTTACAACATCCCTTTGTCTTGTTGTAAACTTTGGTCTACCCTTTCCCTGTCATGACACTTCTCCGGAGTCGATAATATTCCCCATGCAGTGCTGAGGTACCTGGATGATGAAGCAGTGTCCTTCCTCCTGAGTCTTATAAATAGAATTTGGAGAGATTCGTCCACTCCTGCTTCTTGGCGGGGGGCTGTTGTCCTACCGTTTCACAAGCCAGGTATTGCAGGTCACCATCTTGGTTTGCGTGGTAGGTTGCCTTTACTGATTATGGAATTTTTCCGTATTGGTGCCACCTTGTTTCCCTCATATCCTCAAGAGGAGGGAGTGCCTCAAACTAGTGTCCTTGGTGTCACCGTCTTTGTTAAAGTTCAGGAAGATTTTGTTGGCTCTGTTCCGGAGGGAGTGTCTGCCTCGCCGTATCCTCGCTATCCACATCCGTTTGGGTACAGGGTGAAGGCTGCCATGGGGGATGTGGATGTTCCAACCTTTCTTGTTTGTCCTGTGCGTGTACCAAGGATGGCTCCCTGGCTCCTCTCAGGGTTGCAACCGTGTGTTTACTTTCCTGAGAGAGGGACCTTTCTTTCCTCACAGGCGGCTCTTTGCTGTTTTTTTAGAACATGCTTCCTCTCACAGTGTCTCGATTCTCGTATGTACTGATGGATTGAAATCCCGTGAGGGGACAGGCTTGGGTGTTATATTTCCCGATTTCATTCATGGTAGGAGTCTTCCCCCCATCGTATCTACTTTTATCGCAGAACTTACTGCTATTTTACTCGCAGTCAAATTGATATTTAGCTTCCCTCCTGTTTGTTATACAGTTTTTAGCGACTCTGCCGATCTCCATATTGTGTTTTCCCGTCCAATCTTCTTTTGTTGTCTACAGTGTTTTAGAATGGCTGTGCTTGCTAGGGACTGCTTTGTGGTTTTGTACCATTGTGGGCAATGAGCATGCTGACGCTCTGGCAAAGGCTGCTGCCTCTCGCCCATCCTCACCTCTCCCCTGCCCCGCTCAGTGATATTCATCTAACCACTCACTGTTTGCTCCCACTGGCAGAGTAGGTGGGATGCGGTGGGGGCCAACAAAATGTGTGATATTTGTGGGTAAACGGGCCCCTTCATTTGCCGAGGTCTGAATGCAGGTGGGAGACGGCTTTATGCTGGCTCCGAATGGGCCATTCCTGGTTCTCTCATTGATTTTTAATGGAGGACTCTCCCCCTACTTTCTGTGTGGAATGCTTCGTCCCCCTGACTCTTCGGCTTTTGCTGATGGTGTCCACTGTTGGGGAATTGCGCCATCGTTACCTCTCAGAGCACCGGGCAGGAGATGGATTGTAGTCTTCTGCTGGTACTTGGAGAGGATGCTTGTTGTGGTGGAGGGGGAAACCTTTGCTTGGTGTAGGCAGCTGCACTACCGTGTAAAATTTAGTATACAGTGGTTTTGGTGTTCTTAGTGTTTTAGTGTTTTTCTTGTTTTAATTATGAATTGTATTTTGTGTGTGTGTGTGTGTGTGTGTGTTTCATCTTTTCGAGTGCTTTTATTCTCGTTGTCGTCCGGCGGCATATGACCCTGGTTGTTGTATCGCCAGATTTTATTGTATATATTTATTCAGTTCAATTTACCCTACCCTACTCTTCTCAACCCTACAGTAGCCTACCTCAGCCTACCCTACCCTACCCTGCCATTGCCGACCCAACTCTACCCTACTTTAACCTCCCCTCCCCTGTACAGCCCTTTCACCACTACATTACTTTTCCTGTTTTCTTCTCTCTACCTTCGGATGATTTTCTTCACCTCTACAGTAGAGAGAAATTTCGAACTGGAAGGGTTAAATACTGCCATCATCAACCCCATCTCTATCAGGGGATCTCCTAAGCTGAATAAAATCATGCGGTCAGCTAGGACAATGTAAATAAGTTGTTCTCGGCTTGAAAGATCAAATGATTCTGTCCCGTCATCCTAAGAGGGTTTTCTTAAGCTGTAGGATATCGTCAGAAGCTAGCAAAGAGTAAAAGTGACATCCGCAAACCGAGAGCTCTGCGTCCAGCGCTCCGCGGTTCAAGTCCCAGAGGTGGACAGATGTTTTGACGTGTAGACGTTACCAGGGCGTAGTTTGGTGGCCTACCCTTTAATATTCTGTACTAATGGTGGTCTAGCCTCGTGCCCCTGCGCTCCACCACATAAAAAAAAAAAATAAAAAGGAAAGCCAAGGGTCATGAATGAACTAAAGGACTGAACTAAGCGGGGAAGAACAAAAATCGTAGAGAAGATCGCCCCAGATTTGATGAGACGGTGTAGTATAACTGAGTGAAATAGGCGTTGGATATGACGGAACTAAACGGCAGTTATACCCATCTCTCTTCTGTACCCTACACTACCCTGATTCAGCCTACCCTGCCCTACCCAGCCCTACACTACCCTACCCAGTCCACCACCACCCAGCCCTATCTTACCCTGCCATAACCTATACTACCCTCCCAAACGCAACTCGACCCATCCCTACCCCATACTGCCAAATCCAACCCAACCTTACCCCACCCTGTCAAGACCGACACAATCCTACCCCACCTTGCCAAAACCAACCCAGTCCTACTCCACCCTGCCAAACCCGACCAATCCTTTCCCACCCTGCCAAAAACCGACCCAATCTTACCCCACCCTGCCAAACCCAACCAATCCTTTCCCACCCTGCCAAAAACCGACCCAATCGTACCCCACCCTGCCAAAACCGATCCGATCCTACTCCACTCTACCAAAACCGAGCAAACCCCACCCCACCTTACCAAAACCAACTCAATTCTGCTCCACTCTGCCAAAACTGACCTAATCATACCCCACCCTGCCAAAACCGAACCAATCCTGCCCCACCCTGCCAAAACCAACCGAAACCTAACCTATACTCTGCCAAAACCGACCAAACCCTTCCCCACCCTGACAAAACCGACCCATACCTATCCCACCCAGCCAAAACTGAGCCATTCCTATCCCACCCTGCCAACTCTGACCCAATCCTACCCCACCCTGCCAAAACCGACCCATCTCTACCCCACCCTGCCAAGACAGACCCATCCCTACCCCATCCTGCCAAAACCGACCCAATCCTACCCCACCCTGCCAAAACCGACTCGATCTTACCCTACCCTGCCACATCCGACCCAATCCTACCCCATCCTGCCAAAACCGACCCGATCTTACCCCACCCTACCAAGACCGACCCATTCCTACCCCACCCTACCAAGACCGACCCATTCCTACCCCACCCTGCCAAGACCGACCCGTCCCTACCCCACCCTGCCAAGACCGACCCGTCCCTTCCCCACTCTGCCAAGACCGACCCATCCCTACCCCACCCTGCCATAACCGACCCAATCCTACCCCACTCTGCAAAAACCATCCAAGTCCTACCCCACCCTGCCAAAACTATCCCAGTCCTACCTCACCCTGCCAAAACCGACCCAACCCTACCCCACCCTGGCATAACCGACCCAACCCTACCCTGCCCTAACCAAACCAATCTTATCTAACTCATTTTTCACTCTAACACTTTCTTTAGTTTTCTTCATTCTTTCTCCAGACGATTTTCTTCAGCTCTGGAGAGGAATTTTGAATTTGAGGGGTTAGATACAGCCAGCATCAACCCCTTCTCTGTCAGGGGATCTCCTAAGTTGAATAAAATCGTGCGGTCAGCTAGGACAAAGTAAATAAATCGTTCTTGGTCTGAAGCGTTAAATCCCGTCATCCTAAGAGGATTTTCTGAAGCTGTAGGATATCGTCAGAAGCTAGCAAAGTGTAAGAGTGACATCCGCAGACCGGGAGCTCTGCGTCCAGCGCTCCGCGGTTCAAGTCCCAGAGGTGGACAGATGTTTTGACGTGTAGACGTTACCAGGGCGTAGTTTGGTGGCCTACCCTTAAATATTCTGGACTAATGGTGGTCAAGCCTCGTGCCCCTGCGCTCCACCACATAAAAAAAATAAAAATAAAAAGGAAAGCCAAGGGTCATGAATGACCTAAAGGACTGAACTAAGCGGGGAAGAACAAAAATCGTAGAGAAGATCGCCCCAAATCTGATGAGACACTGTAGTATAACTGAGTGAAATAGGCGTTGGATATGACGGAACTATTATGATTTGTAATTATAATATGGAGTCCTAACACCCTGTCCAAACCGACCCAATCCTACCTCACCCTGCAAAAACCGACCCAATCCTACCCCACCCTGCAAAAACCGACCCGATCAAACCCCACTCTGCCAAAACCGACCCAATCCTAACCCACGCTGCCAAAACCTATCCTATACTCTGTCATAACCGACACAATCCTACCTCACCCTGACAAAACTGACCCAGTCCTACCCCACCCTGCCAAAACCGACCCAACCCTACCCCACCATGCCAAAACCGACCCAACCTTACCCCACCCTGCCCAAAAAAACTCAATCCTACCCCACCCTGCCAAAATCGACCCAACGCTACCTCACCCTGCCAAAACCGACCCAGTCCTACCCAACCCTGCCAAAACCGGCCCAATCCTACGCTGCTCTGCCAAAACTAACCCAACCTTACCCCACCCGGCCATAACCGACCCAACGCTACCCCACCCTGCCACAACCGTCCCATCCCTACCCTACCTTAACCAAACCAGTCTTATCTAACTCATTGTCCACATTAACACTTTTTTTCCATATTCATCTTTCTTCCTCCAGACGATTTTCTTCAACTCTGGAGAGAAATTTCGTACTGGAAGGGTTAGATACAGTCACCATCAACCCCTTCACTACGAGGGGATCTCCTAAGCTGAATAAAATCGTCCGGTTACCTAGAACAAAGTAACTAAGTCATTCTCTGTCTGAAGGGGTTATTGTGTCTGTCCCACCATCCCGAGAGGGTTTCTTTAAGCTCCAGGAAATCTTCGAAAGGTAGCAAAGTGTAAACATGACGTCAGCACTTGTTCTAGGCGCCACAAATCGAGTCCCGGAGGTGAACAAAGGTTTTTATATCATATAGACGTTTTATATTTTATATTTTGCAACTTTCGGAGGCATTTACTCAGTTTTAGAAGTCTTATGGATAGGCTTAATCAAACGTATCTAACCTCCCATGTTAGAAAAAATAGCTTACAGAAATGCGTCTCGTACTGAAGGGGTGGAATGGACAGATCGAGTGACTAAGATACTGAATTATGTATATGACTGGTTTTGTTGTTTTTTATTATTATTATTATTATTATTATTATTATTATTATTTCAGGCAAATGTCCCAGGCTTCTAGACTGGCTGACTAGCGAATATTATTAAGTCTCCCGTGGCTCCGTGCTCCTTCCACTCAAGAGCCTGCACTTCACGCATTCCACGCACAAGATGGCGCCACCGCTGCATTCATGCGAAGACGAGAGGTCAAGAGGACGACACTTGCTTTTTGTTTGTTTGTTTACTGTAATTGCTTAAAGTTGTGATCCCTCCAACTTGAATGCTCAGTTGTAACTATAGATAACTAGAGTACGATGCTAGTCAGGAAGAAGGGCTATGAAAAGATACAGAGCTCGTAGTATTGGCTGGATGAATCACTCTTGCGTGATAATCAAAGACGGTGAATAAAACCAACACTTGTAGACGAAGAATATAATTACCAAACAGTTTCGGTGGACACTGCCACCATCTTCAGTGGTCAAGATAGCGAGAGGGAGTTACATAATGACCATACAAGGGTTCCTTTTTATGCGTGTGTGTGTGGAAGGGTGGGGTAAAGGTGAGGTGGGGTGGGGTAGATTGTAAGCGGGGATTAACCCAAGGGGGATTTTGGGGGGGACATTACCGGACAGGTCAGATAGGAATTACACCTGACCTGTCCGGTAATGTCCCCCCCAAAATCCCCCTTGGGTTAATCCCCGCTTACAATCTACCCCACCCCACTTCACCTTTACCCCACCCTTCCACACACACACACGCATAAAAAGGAACCCTGGTATGGTCAGTATGTCACTCCCTCTCACTATCTTGACCACTGAAGATGGTGGCAGTGTCCACCGAAACTGTTTGGTAATTATATTCTTCGTCTACAAGTGTTGGTTTTATTCACCGGCTCGTAGTATTTTTTTCTTTTAACTAAGATACATGAAATAAGCTGCAAAAATACGAAAATACGAGCTTACTTAATGTAAATGAATTATAGTACGTTCAAGATGGAGGGAAGGCATTTTGTATTTTGTTTGTGATGTTATAGTGTCTCTCAGGATCCTAGGATCCTCTCTCGGCTGAACCAAATTGTCTGGCGTCAGCTGGAACATGATGCTAGAGTTATGTCGGTCGTGATGGGGTTAATGGTGACGGTATTGACACTGTCAGGCTCCTATGACTCACTCAGTCGAATAAAATCGTCTGAGTCAGCTGAAATGGGATACTAGAGTTGTCCCAAGCACCAGAGGGTTAAGAATCTTAACCCTCTTGTGCTTGGGACAACTCTAGTATTCCATTCCAGCTGACAGACGATTTTGTTCGGCTGAGTGAGTCATAGGAGCCTGACAGTTACTACACTGTCACCATTAACCCCCGCATGACCGGCATAACTCTGGTATATCATGTTCCAGCTGACGCCAGACAATTTGGTTCAGCCGAGTGGGTCTGGGGCCTGGGGGGCACTAAATGAAAATATCCAAAAAATATTAAAGGGGGGGGTATATCAATTTTGCCACAGGAGGTATACCAAAATTGGACTTTTTAATAAAACCCCCTCCTCTCTCACTCCCTGTGTTTTGTATATGTCCCGCTCTGTGCCTGTGGTGTGTCTGTCCCACCCTGTGTGTGTGGTGTGTCTACTGTGTGAAGGTGTGGCAATGTACGTGTCTTGGTGTGTGTGTTTCTTGATGTGTGTATGTACTGTGTGAAGGTGGCTGTGGCTATGTACGTGTCTTGTGTGTGTAGTAGTGTGTGTGTGTTCTTGATGTGTGTATGTATGTAGTAGTGTGTGTAAGTGTCCTGGTGTGTGTGAGCTGAAGTGTAAGTAAGGGGCCTTGTGGTTTTAAGGAAAGCCCGCTACGCAAACTTTCCTCAGCCACATTTTAAAGAAACCTCTATCACACCGGGACTTGAACCCGGGTCCTCCTGATCAGCAGGCCAGCATCATACTGACCATGCCACTGCACCCCCATAGGAGTACCGGCTAAAACTTCTACTGTATTTTATTTCTTTACAAAAAATGGGAAATTGAACTATCATGCACAGACTAAACTAAATTGTCATGTACCTATTAATGTCGCTTTAGGAGCAGATATTTCGAAATTTCCTGAGCTACTTGGAATACCTAAGCCTGCAGTTTAATGCTAATCATGAACAAGTGCTATGGAAAGAATATAGAGCAGTTGCTACTTATATAAAGGGAGAAAGTAAAAACTAGAACTTAGCCTGCTATCCAACGGCAAGAGTTAAACGATTAACCATATATTACATAAACTTAACACACTGAGTGACACAGAAACTAAACATATGATACAAATTCTTTAATGAAACTTATAATGAGAGTACAAATGACAAAATATACACTGCACAGGAAGACAGTACAGTACTCTGTGGTCATACCCTCTGTGAGATTGAAAGCCTATCTGTTGTACCGATTTATAAACGGAAGAGATGAATCGCTAAATTTGATCCACAGTAAAAAATAATAACAATAATGAATACATAAAACAATAAAGACAAACTATATAGACTACATGTCCACCCTAAACTGACAAAAACCTGGCATCTCTCCACCTTGAATGCTGAGCTGTTTCTAGAGATAAAGACTAGATTATCATGCAAATCACAATGAAGATCTATGGGGAGGATGCAAAACCATAATACTGTCTTATTCTGCCACTTAGATACAGGAACTAAGCAGCAGAAGGACTAAAATTGGTCAAGGTGAGCCAACTACAATGACACAGAGGAAGTCTGAGATTATATAATGTGTAATCATGAACTGATTGCATCATTCAGTAAAGATTACAAAAGGAAAAGCTATCAAATCTGAAAGTGTAAGTACTATACAAGATATGATTAACCTTGTACATCCATATTCTGAGATATGCTTCCTATATCATAGCCTACACACAAATTCATCCCCCTTAACAGTAATGGTATATTCCTGCTGTCTCCTGACTTCCAATCAACTTATGAAACCTCTCTCCTAATTCTAGAAGGTATGTTAAGAGAAAATGTGAATATTGATGAGATACAGTTTGGGTTTATGTCAGGCAAAGGGACCACAGATGCCATATTCATTGTTCGACAGTTTCAGGAAAAAATATATAGGAAAGAAAAGGGAATTGTACTTTGTTTTTGTTGATTTGGAGAAGACCTTTGACAGAGTCCCTAGAGAGGTGGTGAAGTGGGCAATGAGAAAGCTTGGGATCAAGGAGTGGCTGGTTAGGGTGGTTATGGCCATTTGTGTGGGTGCTCACACCCAGGTAAGTGTGAATGGAAATTTGAGTGACAAGTTTTCCAAGAATGCTGGTGTGCACCAGGGGTCAATTTTGAGCCCCTTGTTGTTTATCATGGTACTTGAAACCCTCTCATGTGACTTCAGAAATGGACTCCCGTGGGAGATGATGTATGCTAATGATCTGGTGTTGATTACAGAGAATGAAAGGAAGGCGGAGGAAAGATTTGGGAAGTGCAGAGATGGTATGAAACACAAGGGCTCAAAGTAAATGCAGATATTACTAAAGTGATGGTGTATAGGGCTGGTGGCAGTACTGTCAAAGAAGAGGGAGAGTGGCCATGTGAGATCTGCCACAAGGGCGTGGAAAGTAATTCCATCTTGTGCAGTCTGTGATAAGTGAGTGCATAAGATATGTAGTGGTACTAGAGGTAGACTGCAAGATAATGCTGATTTCATGTGTGCCGTGTGTCGGGTAGAGCAGGTGAAGCTTGTCAGGCATGGAAGGACTGACCTTGTTGGTGAGTCTCTCGAGTATGTGGAAGAGTTTTGTTATTTGGAAGACATGTTATGTGCTGGAGGTGGGGCTGAAGCTAGCTCTGTGGCTAGAGTGAGGAGTTGTTGGAAGAAATTCAATGAGCTGTTGCCTCTCCTGACACTGAGAGAGCTTTCCCTCTGTGCTAAGGACCTCTGTATGTGTCATGTGCCAGGAGTGCAATACTGTATGGTAGTGACACTTGGGCAGCAAAGGAAGAGGATATTTGTAGGCTTAAACATACAGAAATGACAATGAGTGGGTGGATGTGCAGTGCGTCCTTGAACGCGAGGCCTTGGGGGGCTAGGTTTATGACTGAAGAGTTGAGAGCAAGGGTGGGACTGGAGTGTGTTGTTGTGATGAGGAGGTGCTGACTGAGATTGTCTGGACATGTGGAAAGGATAGGAGCTGACAACTGGGCACAGAAAGGGATGTGTAAACGTTGGGGGTAGGGTTGCGAGAGGCAGACCAAAGAAGAGCTGGGATGAGGTCAAAGAGTGTGACCTCAGGGATAGGGGACTGCATAGGGAAGTTGCCAAAGATCTAGCAGCATGGATATCACTAGCACTCAGAAATGTTATGCTATCCTTAACCATGCTATACCTAGATCTAGGTTTGGCTGCAAGTATTTGGAGAGGGAACAAAATGATGAAAATTCCAAACCTGAACACTGACAGAAGAGCCAAACCCTCCTGTTTTGTGCCCATTTTGGGCCTGTCTGAACCTGAATCCCTGGGTTACCCACAGCACACCCTACCAACTCAGTTGCCTGGCCAAAGCTACAATTCCCTACATCGTCATCTGGGAAGAAAGCATACAATGAATGGATGAGAAATAGGGGCGTGGAAGAAGTTGAGAGGCGGAAGAGGGAGTTATATGTAGAAAGGAAGAGAGAGGTGAAAAGATTAGTACGAGAGAGTAAGAAGAGAGTGGATGAGGAATTTGGAAGGAATTTGAGTGTAAAGTGGAGGGACTGTAAGAAAATGTTCTGGAGAGAGGTGAAAAGAGTAAGACAGGGTGGAAGTGAAGTTAGCAGGGGAGTGAAAGATAAAAATGGTAGATTACTAGTGGAGAAGGGAGAAAAAGTGAACAGATGGAGAGAACACTTTAAGGAATTGTTGAACGTAGAGGATGGAAGTAATGCGAGTATAAGTGGCCGGGGAATGGCTGGGAGAAGGAGGGAGGTGAGAAGACAGGAAGAAATCAGTAGGATAGAAGTTGTGGAAGCAATGAAGAAAGTTAAATCGGGGAAAGCCCCAGGAATTGATGGAGTGTGTGGTGAAATGCTGAAGCATGGGGGAGAGATAGTAGTAGAATGGATGTGGAAGATGTGCAGATTGGCCTGGGAGGAAGGTAGAGTCCCGGAGGATTGGAAGTCAGGTATAATTATTCCCTTGTACAAAGGAAAAGGGGAAAAAGAAGTGTGTGGTAATCATAGGGGCATATGTCTTCTTAGTATAATAGGAAAAGTGTATGGTAGGATACTTATTGACAGAGTTAGAGAAAGAACAGAGAAATTAGTTGGAGAAGAACAGGGAGGCTTTAGGAAGGGAAGAGGTTGTGTAGATCAGATATTCATTCTTAGATCTTTAGTGGAAAAGTTTCTAGAGAAGGGAAAGAAGTTGTATGCGGCTTTCATAGATTTGGAGAAAGCATATGACAGGGTGGATAGACAAGGATTGTGGAAAGTGTTAAGAATATATGGAGTAGATGGGAAGTTGTTGAATGCTGTGAAGAGCATGTACGATGGTGCAAAAACTGCAGTGCGTGTGGCTGGTGAACTAAGTGAATTTTTCTCTTTGAAAGTTGGTTTGAAACAGGGATGTGTCATGTCTCCATGGTTGTTCAATCTGTACATGGATGGGGTAATAAAAGAGGTACAAGGTAGGGTAGCGGATGTTGGAGTGGCCCTGGTGAGAGAGGATAGTGTTTGGAAACTCCCTGTACTGTTGTTTGCAGAAAAATACTGTGTTGTTGAGTGAACACGAAGGGGAGCTACAAGGCTTGGTGGACGAGTTTGGGAGAGTGTGCAAGAAACGGAATCTAAAGGTGAATGTAGGGAAGAGTAAAGTGATGGTCTTTGAGAGAGGTGAAGTCAGTGAATGTACAGCGAGGTTCGATGGTGAGGAATTGGAAAATGTGAGTACGTTTAAGTACTTGGGTAGTGTGATGAGTAAGGATGGAGGTTTGGAGGGTGAAGTGCTTGAAAGGGTACAGCAGGGAAGAAAGGTTGCTGGTTCTTTGAAAGCAGTGATAAGAAACAGGGAAGTGAGCATGGAGGTGAAAAAGTTACTACATGACAGTATTGTGATACCAACTCTAACGTATGGAAGTGAAGCTTGGACGTTGTTGGAAAGACACAAGTCAAGAGTGAAAGCAGTGGAAATGAGTTATTTAAGAGGAGCCTGTGGAGTCACATGGAGAGACAGGCTGACGAATGAGGATATAAAGGAGCGTTGTGGTGTGGATGTGATAGGAAGCGTTATGAGAACACACTGAGGTGGTTTGGCCATGTGGAGAGGATGGAGGGTGAAAGACTGACGAAGAGAGTGTATGTGAGTGAGGTGGAGGGGGGAAGAGGGAGGGGGAGGCCGAGGATGAGATGGAGGGATGGGGTGGAGAGGTATATGAAAGACGGGGGTGTGAGTTGGGAGCAGGGCAGTGAAATGGCGGGGGACAGGGCGACTTGGAGGCGATTTGTTTGTGGCCACCCCAAACGGGATTGAGGCGTCTGGCAATAGATAGAGATAGATAGAAGATTTAATAACTAAAGCTAACACTGATTTTAACTAATACACATCTGGTCCACAGGTCGTGCTGGAGTCTGCTGCCTTGACGCTGCTTCCTTGCCACACTGGTCATACCCTGCTGAAGTTTGATCTGCCCTGCCGTGAGAAGCCTGACGGTGGTGTGGTGTCTTCCCCTACTCTGAGATGCCTGGTGGTGTGGTGGTGGTGGCGGCGGCGGCGGCGGCGGCAGGGTCTCGTGTCTTCCCCAGCCGTGAGATTACTTGCTGCTGCTGCTGGTGATCTGCCCTGACCTGCCGAGAGAAGCCTGGTGGTGATGGTGTGATCTGCCTTGCAAGTCCAGGATGTTCTGTGGACAAATGCTACTTTTGAATGCATATTTTATATTGCTGTCTCTGTTAATGTATTTTGTACTGAAGTATTAATAATGAAAACTTAAATTTTCTGTCTTGTTTCATTACCTTTTTAACTGTGGCTTTGACTTAATATAGGTGATAAGTATATTGCGCTCTGCAGTCTTGTGTGTTGTGGGGACGGCTTTTGTGATGAGCTAAGACATTCTGATCGCTTCACCAAATTACTGCTCAGCCGTGTGATCAGTGGACATAAAAGATTATACAATACAATGATATACAGCTAAGCATAAAAAAGGTTATGGGAATTCTCCACCATGCAATCAATGGACCTAAATTAAAGCCTATATTATAAAGCTAAGCCTGAAGAGGGTTGTGGGAAGTAGATAATGATGCAGGGTAGACACTGGTAATGTTCACTGAGCCGTGCCCGCAACACACAAGAACTGGGTGGCGTAATATATGGACCACCTTGTATAATGAGAGGCCGTCAGTGTGTGCTGACCCACAAACTTGCCATCAATGCCCCGTCATAACTATTACTGTGTCTTGTAGGAAGCACAAAGAAAACAGGCCACAGAATACCTCCTTGTCTCTCGTTCCTCCTACACAAACATACACGCCTTTCACTTTAACTTGACACAGAGTTTCATTTAAAGCATATGAGAATATCACGCAGATCAGTAGCAGAAACAGCCAATACTACAGCCCAACATCCTTTCCACGGCACTCATTCGTGACTACCATCATATTCTAGTGATAACTATCGCTACTACTCGGCAAACCGTATGGAAACTATAAGCTATCTGTCTATCCATCTATCTATAGCCAGACGACTTAATCCCGTAAGAGGTGGCCACAAACAAGTCGCCTCTATGCCACCCTGTCCCCCGTCATTATGCATCACTCCCCCCTAATTCACATCCTCTCTCATATACATCCCAACTCCATCCTCCACTTATAAGTAATACATTAAAACAACCGTGATTTACTGTCGCACAAGCTGAGCCCTAATCTTACCCAACACAAACACGAAGGAGCTTTAAAGAACAGAAAACAATACCTTGATACCAGGAGACACTAAGACCACAAGTACTGACAGCCTACACCAAGAAACATAACTAATTTCAGTCAGATACCAAGTGAATATGAGAGGCACACAGTTCATCACTTCAGCTCAAGATCCTTCCCACCCTTGTAACCTTATGTTGCATCATCCTCTCCACAAAGAAACAAAATCGAACAACCGCCCAACACTACACAGATTATCTTTGCAACAAGTCCCCTCCTCCACCCCGACTCCACACTTCCCAAACACATACATAAACTCACAAACACCCCAGCCAGCCAAAACTTTCTCTACCAAACACATACATAAACACACAGACACCCCAGCCAGCCAAAACTTTCTATACCAAACACATACATAAACACACAGACACCCCAGCCAGCCAAAACTTTCTATACCAAACACATACATAAACACACAGACACCCCGGCCAGCCAAAACTTTCTATACCAAACACATACATAAACACACAGACACCCTAGCCAGCCAAAACTTTCTATCAAACAGCATCCTTCATGTGCCACCACCAGCCATACATCCTTCAGACACTACCGAACCCAGAGACACGAGTACACCAACCTTCCCTGCTACAATACTAACACAAAATATAACACACATACAATCCTCTGTGATCATACTGCAAAGTGGCACCCCCACACCACAGCACACCCCTCACTTCCTGCACCACACCACCACAACACAGACAGTCCTTCAATATAACACTGGGTTCACATCCAGAGGAGCCTAAGATGTAACAAGAACAACAACAACAACTCAGGCCAAGTTAAAGTGAAACGAGTCTAGTTACGAAAGGAAAATTATTTCAAGTTATTTTGTAAGCGCTTCGGGTACACAAAGTTACAAGGCCACAGGGAACGAACTGCATACCGAGGGTGTAATACTACGGCGGCTTAGGGGGCTTTATACCACCTTTTCTTCAGTGATTTTTTGTTCAACCGAGCGAGCGTAGAGAGCAAGCAAGCGAGAACACTATATGACATGGTATAATAGGGTGGCAGAGAAATGCGCCAAGACTGTGTTGTCTAGGAAACTATTAAAGCCACAACGGATCTATGGACATCATTAGAAACCTAGTAAAAAAAATAATAGGATTTACTTGAGGGACTTTTCTCAAAATTTACCGCGCCAGTTCTGATAAAAGGAAACTAAACGTACCAAACTGAGCACCAGAACCGAGTTATTTTAGTTTTTAAAACTACTGCTGATCTGTTCAGACAGCTGGAAAGCTTATGAAGAAGCAATTGATACTAAAGTTAAATAGACGCATGGTCAGTGTAGCAGGGTTTCGCCACTCGGCCCCCCCCCCCGTAGGCCGTATGGCGTGAGTGGAAATACGTATATAAATGAAGCCAAGGCATAAATATATATTGTGTGAAAGATACTGTGGATGGCTTGGTGAATTATGGAGCCAGCAAGCGTTACGTACGGCATGAAACAGTGTGTTGTGAAGGGGCAAACCTGAAGTCGGGAGGGGAGAATTACCGGTGTTTTAGGGCTGGAATTATTGTGATTCTGATAGTGTAAATGCGTATGGAATTGTATGAAATATACGTCAAACAAGCTGCGAGTTTCCGTGAACGAGTGTGGTGTGTGCTAAAAATAGCGTTGCCTCATACTCTCAGGGAGAAGCTGACTCACACACACACTACATAACTCCTCATCTTCAAATCCCTGGTCTAACTGGACAACACCCCTGAAGGAAGTGAGTTCTGCAAATTTTGTTGATATATATAATAATCTATTACCATTACCTCTTCAACTTTCAGACAAATAACCATTTTCTCCTACAGATTACACATATGAAAGAAAGTAAATCTCCACAGCAGTAACTATAGAAGAGTTATGTTTATGTGTAGTAGGTTATAACAATAGGAAAACATCCATGGAAGATGTAACAGTCTGTACAGATAGGGGTAAAAAAAGTTGGTAGCATAGTCTTCAGGCAGGTGTGCAAGGAAAAAACAGTGTGTGTAAAAGTTGGTAGCGATCGGAAGAGTAACCTCAATTTGTCGGCCAATTACTCGAAAACTATTAGACTTATCGATTTCCTGTTACAACCATCATCAATACCACTAAATTCTACGTAAGATCAATACCAGAATGTAAGCCTTTGGTAGCGTTTTGGGTGGTAAAAGGCGAGGGAAATGTTTTTTTTCCTCGCGTTAGTTATCAGTGACATTCGCTCGGAGTACTAACCTCACTTCGTCGGCCAATTACTTGAAAACTATTAGACTTATCGATTTTCTGTAACAACCATGATCTATACCATTAAATTCTACGTATGATCAATACCAAAATGTAAGCATTATGTTACGTTTTGTGCGAGAAAAGGCGGTGGAAATGAGTGTCTCTTCGCGGCTGTTACCATTGATTAACGCTCGTAGTAATACTCTCACTTTGTCGGCCAATTACTCGAAAACTATTGGACGTATCGATTTCACGTTTGAACCATGATAAATAGCAGTAAATTCTACGTATGTACAATACATAACTATGTAATATTTATGATAAGAATTCGTTGTTACGTAGGCGGGAACATTGCGTACGCCGTGCGCGCATCACGAAAGTCAATCACGGACGGAGTGCCTAGTACTTTCTTTCGATTTACTCGAGAACTATGAGGCGTATGGGGTTCTTCTTTGAGATGGGAAAAGCTGGTGAATTTGGGCATATTACTATGTAATAAAAACATAAGGTGTATGGGAAAATTTAGCTATCAGAGGTCAGTGAATTTTTTCCGAAAATGGCTTTCAGTTTTTGGCCATTTTCTCGAAAAGTATACATCATATCTCAACCGGATTTGTTTCGTTAGAAAGCTGATGAAATTCTCTATAAAAACTTATTGATCATTTTCCTGTATGATGGAAAACATTGAAACGGCGATGTTGGGAAGTGAAAACAGTTTACTCGACCATGCTTCCAGGGCTAATAACTTTTTTTGCTGGTGTTTTCCTGTGTTTTGGTCCTGTTTATCAGATAGAACAAACATCGATGCCTACCTTGAGAAAGGTTTCATGGGAATACATGGATTTTTGGGTGGCGAAAATAAGGCAAGAATGTGTTTCATTCGCTCAAATTTGCCGCGCGCGCGCTCCCCGGCCGGGCTGCTTCGTCGTATAAAATCGTGAGCCAGAAAACTTACTGAAACTTATCGTGTGCGAGAGGGTTAACATCAAGCGAGATGGATGGATGGATGGACGGATGGATGGGTGGATGTGGAATCGTGGATGCTTGGACCGATGGTAGAGTTCCTGCTGTTTCGTCCTTCCACCTGCCGACAAAAATCATCATCAATATCATCATCATCATAATCGTCATCATCGTAGTTGTCGTCCTCATTACCACCATCATCATCATCATCATCATCATTTACATCGTCATTCTCATTATCATTACCATTCTCCTCCTCCTCCTCCTCCTCATCATCATCATCATCATCATCACCTACCTTTCTATCTATATCTGTTTATCTATAGCCAGACGCCTTAATCCCGTAAGGGGTGATCACAAGCAAATCGCCTTCATGATGTACTGTCCTCTACCATTTAGCTCAAGTATCCCAGTCATAAGTTACTACTCTTTCCCTCCATCTCATCGTCGGTCTCCCCATCCCCCTCTATCCTTCCAGCTAACTCGTGCACTCTTCTAGTCATTCTCTTATTCGCCATCCTCTCCACATGGCCAAACCATCTCGAAGTGTTTCTCTTAACGCTTTCAGTCTCATCCATATCAGCATCACAACGCTCCTTCATCTGCCCATTTGTCTGTCTGTCTCTCTATGAAATTCCACATGCTCCTCTCAAGTAGCTCATTTCCACCGCTCTCACTCTTGACTTGTGTCCTTCCAGCAAGATCCAAGCTTCACTTCCATACTTTAAAGTGGGAATCACAGCATGCAGTGCCCTTTTTTTTCATACTTTCATCCTCAGTTCCCTCTTCCTAACCACTGCTTTTTAGAGAACAAGCAACCCTCCTTCCCTGACGTATCATTTCAGTCACTTCATCCTCTAATCTTCCATCCTTATTCATCACATTACATAAATACTTAAATGCACTCATATTCTTCCATTTCCTGACTATGCAGCCTCACTGTGCATTCTGAAACCTCATACGTTGAGATGTTAAAGCATCACCACCATCAGCATCAACATCATTATCACCATCAATATCATCACCATCAGCCTGTGACACACCACTGCATGATAAGGACCCTCTCACCTTTCTCCACTCTGATCCATTGATTGTTAGCCTGCTCCGTCCTTGCTCGGTAGATCTGCATCATATCATCTCTCTATCTTGTTCTCTGTGCACCTCTTCTTCTCACTCCATCTCTGGCTTGCCATTCAGTTACGCTCGCTCTCCTTCTGTTATCTCTTCTGTGAAAGACGTGACCTGAGGTGTGTGTGTGGAGTTACCTGGAAACAAGCTCAGAATTACTAGATGTGGGAGCTTCAGGACCCTTTGGTTAATCCCCTTGGTGTGGTGTGGTGTGGAAGGGTGGTTGGTGTGGTAAAGTTTGGGGTGGTGTGGTGTGGGGTGGTGTGGTGGTGGATGGTGTGGTTTGGGGTTTTGTGGTGTGGGGTTTTGTGGTGTGGGGTTTTGTGGTGTGGGGTTTTGTGGTGTGGTATGGTATGGTATGGTATGGCGTGTTGTGGTGCTGTGCGGCTTCACTGTCCCTAAAATCTAGAGGAATGTAGAACCTCGTTCGAAAATCATTAGTGAGAAGCAGATGGACATGGCCGCTCTTTGATGTGCCCTGATAAAACGTAAACAAAACGTGTGTTGCACCCTCACAACTAAACCAATATAAATAAGGATAATTATTCCATTTAAATAATTCACGGTCCAGAGAAAGACCAAAACTGAGCTACTATTTCGGACACACATCCATCCCTTTCCTTGCGATAAACAAAGAGACAGTGAACAATGATTTTTGAAACCCATTGAGTGACCTTAGGAATCCAGTATGTTTTTTCAGAATATAGTGTAAATGTTTAGTATTTGTATGGCCAAGAAGAGCAATATCCCTGACCTCATTTGCACTCTTATGGTATAAATAGTTCGAGTGTGAGGGAAATGCTGTACACACGCACGCACGCACGCAAATACACACAACCATGCGCGGACACACACACACACACACACACACACACACACACACACACACACACATTCTCTCTCTCTCTCTCTCACTCTCTCTCTCTCCCCTACACACAGTCACCAACTACATTTGAAGAGAAACGAAAAACAAGAGGTGACTCAGCCATAGACGTGAAGATCGTCGCCGTCACCATCATCATCGTCATCACCATCATCATCGTTGTCGTAGTCGTCATCATCATCATCATCATCATCATCATCATCGCCAGGAGCAACAGCGTCAAGCACAGCAATCATCACAACCCTGTTAAAGAGTTACTACATAAGTTCCATCACCGTCATCATCATCATCATTATTATCCCAACTGCTTCATCATCATTACAATCACCATAATCTCGGTCCAGTTAGTTGGTTCAGGAGTTTCAACATCACTATCATCAGCAGCATCACTATCATCATTATCAATATAATCTCCGACAACCCTATTATCATCATCATCAGCCTGTGACACACCGCTGCAGGATAAGGACCCCTGTTCAATCTAACTTGGCGTAAAATTGCAATCTCTTTCTTAAATTTTGTGTTGTGACAAGGGGTTAACACTAGATTGATGATAGTCACGAAGAAGGGACGTGGAAATGATGCAGAGCTGTATATTTGTCCAAATTTACCACTGCACTACGGGAAATCAGCTGCAAAAAAACGACGATCTCGGCCTAGGCAAATGAAGGAATAACACCATAATATACTTTGTGTGTGTGTGTCTGTGTCTGTGTGTGTGTGCGTGGGTGAGTTCGTGCATGCGTGCGTGTGTGTGCGTGTGTGCGCGCGAGTGTGCATGTGTGTGTGTGTGTGTGTGTGTGTGTGTGTGTGTGTGTGTGTGTGTGTGTGTGTGCATGCGCTTCAGGACAAAATAATTTACATACAATAATTTTTTCCATCACATTGTCCCTCTCATATCTGAATCGCACTTATCAGTATACATTCAGGTCCCGAACTGTACTGCTGGGCGGACATGGACAAGGAGGCAGGCAAGCCTAGTCCACCAGTCTGATCGGAACGAGAATCTACAGGATGACACTCACACTGCTATTTCACTGGTCTGAGACACCAAGATTGAGGCGGTACAAGGCCTCCTCATCTCCCTCACCAACAGCCCCCTTGTCTCATCAGAATTACGTCTAGTAGCCTCATTGGTAATATTTCTTTGGGCCATGATACTTCCTGGCTGTCAGTGCGATATCCTTGTGTCCTAATGTAGTCACCTTAATGGCTAAAAACAGCAAATATCCGACACTTACCACAGGGGAATGATGCAACAGCAACACACACACACCCTCGTCCTTCCACTGTCATACGGCCAATAGCAAAAGTAGCCAAGTAGCGACGTCTGCCAAAACGAGAAACTTGTCCAGCTACTTTTACAACCACTAGATGGTACCCGGGCCCTCTCATGGTAGGGGCAACCCTAGTATTTTATTCCAGGTACTGCTTGGCGATAGCATTCAGCTGAGAGTGAGTCATACTGCTATAAGAGTGTTAATACTGTCTCTATTAACTCTCATGATCATACAGGTCTCTTTACCAGCCCTATCCAAAAATAAATTGTGTGTGTGTGTGTGTGTGTGTGTGTGTGTGTGTGTGTGTGTGTGTGTGTGTGTGTGTGTGTGTGTGTGTGTGTGTGTGTGTGTGTGGATGTGTTGTGTGTGTGTGGTGCGAGGTGCCTGTGTGTTACCATGGCAACCTCTCTCGACACCATCACAGTTACATACACACATTACCTCACCAGCAAGTTCCACTACAGAGTACTATGTGTGTGTGTGTGTGTGTGTGGCGCTGCCTAACGTAAACACTGGCAATCCCGGGCTCCTCATTTAACACTAAATTATCGGGTATATATACAAATTGGAGGACAGTTACTTATATTAGAACACATGCAAGATAACAGTGCACCTAGCTTGATATATGAACAGACATTAATACGTGAAGTGTAGCCAGGAGTGTGTGATAAAAGCTGGTGTAAGTGAGGCAGACAACGGAGTCCCCGCTCCGTGTTGCCGTGAACTTTGTAGCTGATACACGGAGATACTTTAAGTGGACTTAATTTACATATTCACAATGGCCAAATCATTGAGTGACCTAAGGAAAATGCAGCGCAACCAGCTGACACGGCTGACAAAAGAAGATTTAATTGACAGTATCCTGACAGCACCTGAAGGAAGTGACGGACAATTGCTGGAGTTGACCAACAAACTTCATGCCCTTGTCAACGAGGTGGCAGAGTTAAGGAGAGCTGTTACCGCACCGGATAGTAACATAAACAAGAGACTGGACGAACTACAAACCCAGGTAAATAAACAAGCTGAGGTTATTTCAAAACAACAACGTTATCTAGAAGTCATAGACCGAAAAGAAAGGGAGAAGAATTTGGTAATAACAGGAGTTCCGAATGAGAACGAGGCGTTGGATGGAGCAACAACAGAGGTAAACAAACTAAACAAGATCTGGTCTAAGGTAGGAATCAGTGAAGAAGTTCAGTCACATCGAAGGTTGGGAACCACAGGGGTAGACAACAGGCGGCGGGCCATCCTGCTAACAGTTGACAGTAAGGAAACAAGGAACAGGATTTTAGAGAATGCTAGACAGCTTAAGCAGGCTGGTAAGGAGTATGAAAAGATCTTTATAAAGAAGGACGTCCATCCCAGCATCCGGAAAGAGTGGAAGAGGCTGCACGACGCGGAGAAGGCCGAGAGGGAGCGACCCGAGAACGCTGGCTGTGTGATACGCCTGGACACGAGGGAGAGGAAGCTCTACAGGGACGGAGTTGTGATCGACGCCTGGAATCAACAGTCTTTTTGAGCAGACCACAGCATCGAAATACGTTTAAGATTCTGTCATGGAATGTAAACGGTGTTAGAACAAAACTGGAGAAAAAACCTGTGCAAGACTTGCTTCAAAATTATGACATCATTAGTTTAAATGAGGTTAAGACGTCATTACCTGTTTCCTTTCCTGGTTATGTGTCATATAAAAGTGATGTAAGAGGTTCATCTGAGCGGGGGGGAACAGTGGTATTAGTAAAGAATCATTTATCTGATGCAATCGTAAATATTGATACCTGTATGGAGGAACAAATATGGATTCAGTTTCGGTGTGCACCAAAGTGTTTATTTGGATTTTGTTATATACCCCCATCTGACTCACCGTACTATTCTCACGACTCATTTGCATCAATTCAAGAGAAGTTAAAGACAAGTGAAATGTGTCAGGAGTGCGTTATAATAGCAGACATGAACGCAAGATTTGGAAACTTTGCTCGAGAATTGCCTAGCCACGTTGAGTTACCAGATCATGATAAATATTCCTATCCAGTCTTACCCGATGATGTACGGTTACCCAATGATAATGCCTTCATACTATCGAGTATTTGCAAAGAGTCAAAGTTGGTGTTAATCAATAATCTAAAGATTCCTTTTAAGCACTTTATGAGCAAGAAAACTTTTAGGAAAGGTGATGAATGGATATCAGAATTGGACACCTGTGTTGTGGGCACCTCGGTGTTGGGCGGGGTGAGTGAGTTCTCGGTGTTTCAAAATGATTCATTCCCTTCAGACCACGTACCCATAGCTGTAACCTTGTCGATACCAGGCGTAGACTTAGAGAGCTTGTGTAGCCGCGCTCACCACCTAGGGGATCACGCAGTTCTTTATAATGGTTCTGGTCAAAAGAAAGCCACAGCTGAACCTATTCATTCAGGTGATATTGATGAAACATTATTTCTGACTAGGCTAGAGTTGAGCGATATTCCTGACGTATTTGATAATATCGATGATGCTTCCAGTAATGTGACAGATTTATTGTACCAGTGTGCGAGGTTCAGTAGACGTGAGCCACAGCTACAGGGTGGTAACGCTACCTTAGGGAGATGGGAAAGACTTGTTCAGGGTAAAGATGATTTGCAGTTATGGAAAGCTATAAACTGGAAGGGGGAATACAATCCTGCGTGTCAGTCAGATATTTGTCCATCCGACGTTGAGTTCAAGGAATATTTTAAAATACTTTTAATCCCCCTGACGGTTTGCGGCTCGCTGACTGTTACTTTACTACTGATGTGTCCATACCGATATTGGATGAACCAATTTCCCCTTTAGAAGTCCAACATCAGGCAAAATTGTTAAAATCAGATAAGGCTTCGGGACCTGATGGTTTATCTCCAGGCATTCTAAAGATCCTGCCTGGTCAGTGGTATGTTCTGCTAGCAACAATGTTTAACACTATCTTTTATTCAGGTGCCTACCCTCTGGTTTGGTCAAGAGCCAAATTAATACCAATCTTTAAGAGGTG